>NW_027142686.1:0-10000 GCF_026170545.1 Melanerpes formicivorus
ATTGTTATTTTTCGTCACTACCTCCCCGGGTCGGGAGTGGGTAATTTGCGCGCCTGCTGCCTTCCTTGGATGTGGTAGCCGTTTCTCAGGCTCCCTCTCCGGAATCGAACCCTGATTCCCCGTCACCCGTGGTCACCATGGTAGGCACAGACAGTACCATCGAAAGTTGATAGGGCAGACATTCGAATGGGTCGTCGCCGCCGCGGGGGCGTGCGATCGGCTCGAGGTTATCTAGAGTCACCAAAGCTACCGGGCGGGCCCGGGTTGGTTTTGGTCTGATAAATGCACGCGTCCCCGGAGGTCGGCGCTCGTCGGCATGTATTAGCTCTAGAATTACCACAGTTATCCAAGGAGTGGGAGAGGAGCGACCAAAGGAACCATAACTGATTTAATGAGCCATTCGCAGTTTCACTGTACCACCCGTGTGTACTTACACATGCATGGCTTAAGCTTTGAGACAAGCATATGCTACTGGCAGGATCAACCAGGTAGCCGCAACCCGAGGCACACGCGCGGACACCCGCCGCGCCGGCGCGCCCTGCCCTTTTTTCCCTTGGGTCTCTCTGAGCGACAACGGCCGCCACGGCCCCCCCTCCACCCTTCTCTCGCCTTCGCCTCCTGTCGTCCACCGGCTCCGACCCGCGGGAGCGGCATCGCGGACGCGGCCGTGGCGGCATGGCAGCGACGCCCCCGGCGGCGGGGAACGCGAACCGGGCACCTTGGGCAGGGAAGGCGGCACCGGCGCCCCCGGAGGGGACGGTGCCTCTCCGACCCTGGCGGGCCGGGCTCCTCCCGCGAAGGCCGCGGACGAGGCGGCCCGGCAACCCGCTGACGCGGCTAGTTCCCTCGCGTGCGCACGCAAGCACACGCTTCCCGACTCCACGCGGCCACAGAGGCCGGCTGGGGCTCCCCCGCCCCCGAGGCCGGCCCCTGGCTGCCAGATCCCGGGCACGATTCAGGCAGCAGCAGCGGAAGCGAGCGATACCGACACGCCCGGCGGGGAGAAGGCCCTCGTCTCTCTCCCCGCCTTGCCACGGGAGCACCGGGACGTGCTAGAGGAGACAGCGACCCGCGGAAGCGGGGCGCGCCCCCGGCACGCCAGGACCTTAGAGCCGGGGCGGCTCGCTCGGCAGCGGGCGGGGGTACGGGCCACAAAGCCGCCCTTCTCAGGCTAGAGGTTTCATTTAGGGAGGAACCCTCGGGGACCCCACCCGGGCAGGTGAGGCCTCACGCGCGGCGCCGCTTTTAGCCCCTTTTAACTTTCGCGACGCCGCCGCCTCGCTCTCGGCTCGGCCAACCCCCGCCACACGCAGCTGCTCGCGGCCGGCACCCGCGGGTACCCGGAACCGAGGACGACACCGGCGCCTCACGCGTTTTAGGACACCTGAAAACTCACGGGGCCACGCAGCAGTCACAAAGCCGGTTGCGGTAGACCGGTCCCCGAACCCTGCCCCAGCGCCGGGGGGGAGGTGGAAAGGGGAGGATGCGGCAAGGCACGCGCCGGGCCGCTAACGCCACGGCTCCCCCCCGCTCGAGCCGCTCGGGGCTGGGGGAACGAGGACGACACCTCACACGCGACGGGAAGCGAAGTGGAAAGGAAGACCGCCCTTGCCCTGCCGGCCGGGGGCCCTTTCCGACGCGACCCGAAAGGCCTCATCGATCAACAAGGACAGAAGGAAAGGAAGCCAGCGGAGGCCCCACGGCCTCGCTCTTCTGGGACAGACACAGCCACGCGCACCCGCCACCGCCCTCGGGAGCAGCCAGCAGGCACGGGGCTCGGCGTGCGGGCAACACGCCGGAGGAGCAAACGGGGCGCCCTCCAGAGATGGGGGGGGGCAAGCTGCACCGGGCCGCACCGGCTCACAGGGCACCTCTGCCTCCCCGAAATGTGGGCTTGCATTTTCCCTCAAGCTGCACCGAGTTACATCTCCATCACGGGGCGCCCCTCTGGAGCCAGGAGGAAGCCGTGCTGGGGCACCGGCTTGCCCTCCTCCCCCCATGCCGGGCTCCATAGCGTACGAGTGGCCAGTCACCGCCGCTGGCTTTTCCCTTAGATGCCGTGCCCCCGCGGGCTGCGGCTTTGGCCATGGGGGGGAACCCCCGTGAAGAGGGTCCAGTGCTGGGAACTCTCTCTGCCCCTTACCGGGCTCTCTCTCGCCGTGCCTGGACGGGCTTGCTTTCCATTCTTGGCGGGACCGACGCCGGCACCACATCTCCCCGGCTTTCTCTGCCCCCGTGCCCCACCGGGCAAACTTCGCTTCGGGGGTTCCACACTTCGGCAGTGGCCGGCGCCAGCCACTCGTCAACTTTTTTTCTTTTCCCCGCTTTCGTTGCCGAGCCCGGGCTGGGCTCCGGCTCACGGACGAGCGAAACCCATCCAACACCGCTGAGGGTGCGCCAGCGGCCGCTCCAAACCGCCGCGCCTTTGTTCGGCCCCGCGGGTCCCCTCTCTGACCCGGGCGAAAGCCACCGAGAAGCCAGACGGACCCCTGCCCAGCCGCCTGGCGGGTGGCTTGGAGCAGCCGCTCGGCAGCGCTGCCCTGGGAGTGCTCGGCGTCGCTTGTTCCCTCATATACGGAACTGGAGGGCCGTCAGCTCCGCGAGCGCACAACCAGCCGACCTCCGCCCAGCGGCAGGTCGCAGAAATCACGCCGGCTTGTACGATGACGTAGGCGGAGGCAGAGCGCAACAGCGACCCCTTGGCGACAAGCGCGATCTCCGCGGAGAGCACGTCTACTCGCCGAGGGAGAGCACGTCTACTCGCCGAGGGAGAGCACGTCTACTCGCCCAGGGAGAGCACGTCTACTCGCCCAGGGAGAGCACGTCTACTCGCCCAGGGAGAGCACGTCTACTCGCCCAGGGAGAGCACGTCTACTCGCCCAGGGAGAGCACGTCTACTCGCCCAGGGAGAGCACGTCTACTCGCCCAGGGAGAGCACGTCTACTCGCCCAGGGAGAGCACGTCTACTCGCCCAGGGAGAGCACGTCTACTCGCCGAGGGAGAGCACGTCTACTCGCCCAGGGAGAGCACGTCTACTCGCCCAGGGAGAGCACGTCTACTCGCCCAGGGAGAGCACGTCTACTCGCCGAGGGAGAGCACGTCTACTCGCCGAGGGAGAGCACGTCTACTCGCCGAGGGAGAGCACGTCTACTCGCCGAGGGAGAGCACGTCTACTCGCCGAGGGAGAGCACGTCTACCTCCCGCCTGAGGGAGAGCACGGGGGGGGGGGGACAAAGACAGGCGGCAGCAGCTTCGGTGAACGTCACCCGGGAGGCGACCGGGGCTGTCCCGGGGCAGTCCCGGGAAGCCGGCGTCCGACACAGGGAACCGTCAGCTGCCGGACCGGGGCGAATCCCCGCGGCCACGGCAGGGGTGGGGGCTCGAAGACAGCCGGCAGCCGCTTCGGTGAACGTCACCCGGGAGGAGACTGGGGCCCTCCCGGGACCGTCCCGGGAAGACGACGTTCGGCACGAGATCCCGGCCGCGGCCGGACCGGCTCGAAGCCTCGCGGTCCCGGCAGCAGCCGGAGCCGCTCGCCGCCTCGGGCTCCCGGCCCCCTACAGATCCGGCGACTCGTTCGCGGGCGGCGGGGGGAGGCAGTGGAGGGGGTGCGGGGAGAAGCGGCAGCGGAGGCGGAGGGGGGGGGGGCTCGAAGACAGCCGGCAGCCGCTTCGGTGAACGTCACCCAGGAGGCGATCGGGGCCGTCCCGGGGCCGTCCCGGGATGCCGGCTTCCGGCACGGGGTCCCGGCCGCGGCCGGACCGGCTCGTATCCCCGCGGCTCCGGCAGGGGGGGGGGGGGCTCGAAGACAGCCGGCAGTCGCCTCGGTGAACGTCACCCGGCCGGCGACCGCGGCCGTTCCGGGGCCGTCCCGGGAAGCCTGCGACAGGCACGGGGTCCCAGCCGCGGCCGGACCGACTCGAAGCCCCGCGGCCCCGGCACGGGGGAGGCCCAAAGACTGGCGGCAGCCGCTTCGCTGAACGTCACCCGGCCGGCGACCGGGGCCGTCCCGGGGCCGTCCCGGGATGCCGGCATCCGGCACGGGGTCCCGGCCGCGGCCGGAGCGGCTCGAATCCCCGCGGTCCCGGCAGCAGCCGGAGCCGCTCGCCGTTCGGGCTCCCGGCACCCTACGGATCCGGCGACTCGTTCGCCGGCGGCGGGGGGAGGCAGTGAAGGAGGTGCGGGCAGAAGCGGCAGCGGAGGCGGAGGGGGGGGGGGGGCTCGAAGACAGCCGGCAGCCGCTTCGGAGAACGTCACCCGGCCGGCGACCGCGGCCGTTCCGGGGCCGTCCCGGGAAGCCTGCGACAGGCACGGGGTCCCGGCCTCGGCCGGACCCGCACTGGGTGCCGCCGCCTCGGGCTCTCGGGACGGTATGGATCCGCCGACTCGTTCGCCGGCGGCGGGGGGAGGCAGTGGAGGGGGTGCGGGGAGAAGCGGCAGCGGAGGCGGAGGGGGGGGGGGGCTCGAAGACAGCCGGCAGCCGCTTCGGTGAACGTCACCCGGCCGGCGACCGGGGCCGTCCCGGGGCCGTCCGGGGATGCCGGCTTCCGGCACGGGGTCCCGGCCGCGGCCGGACCGGCTCGAATCCCCGCGGTCCCGGCAGCAGCCGGAGCCGCTCGCCGTTCGGGGGCTCCCGGCACCCTACAGATCCGGCGACTCGTTCGCGGGCGGCGGGGGGAGGCAGTGGAGGGGGTGCGGGCAGAAGCGGCCGCGGAGGCGGAGGGGGGGGGGGGGCTCGAAGACAGCCGGCAGCCGCTTCGGTGAACGTCACCCGGGAGGCGACCGGGACCGGCCCGGGAAGCCATCGTCCGGCCCCGGATCCCGGCCGCGGCCGGACCGGCTCGAAGCCCCGCGGCCCCGGCACGGGGGAGGCCCAAAGACTGGCGGCAGCCGCTTCGCTGAACGTCACCCGGCCGGCGACCGGGGCCGTCCCGGGGCCGTCCCGGGATGCCGGCTTCCGGCACGGGGTCCCGGCCGCGGCCGGACCGGCTCGAATCCCCGCGGTCCCGGCAGCAGCCGGAGCCGCTCGCCGTTCGGGCTCCCGGCACCCTACGGATCCGCCGACTCGTTCGCCGGCGGCGGGGGGAGGCAGTGGAGGGGGTGCGGGCAGAAGCGGCAGCGGAGGCGGAGGGGGGGGGGCTCGAAGACAGCCGGCAGCCGCTTCGGTGAACGTCACCCGGCCGGCGACCGGGGCCGTCCCGGGGCCGTCCGGGGATGCCGGCTTCCGGCACGGGGTCCCGGCCGCGGCCGGAGCGGCTCGAATCCCCGCGGTCCCGGCAGCAGCCGGAGCCGCTCGCCGTTCGGGCTCCCGGCACCCTACAGATCCGGCGACTCGTTCGCCGGCGGCGGGGGGAGGCAGTGGAGGGGGTGCGGGGAGAAGCGGCAGCGGAGGCGGAGGGGGGGGGGGGGCTCGAAGACAGCCGGCAGCCGCTTCGGTGAACGTCACCCGGCCGGCGACCGGGGCCGTCCCGGGGCCGTCCGGGGATGCCGGCTTCCGGCACGGGGTCCCGGCCGCGGCCGGAGCGGCTCGAATCCCCGCGGTCCCGGCAGCAGCCGGAGCCGCTCGCCGTTCGGGCTCCCGGCACCCTACAGATCCGGCGACTCGTTCGCCGGCGGCGGGGGGAGGCAGTGGAGGGGGTGCGGGGAGAAGCGGCAGCGGAGGCGGAGGGGGGGGGGGGGCTCGAAGACAGCCGGCAGCCGCTTCGGTGAACGTCACCCGGGAGGCGACCGGGACCGGCCCGGGAAGCCATCGTCCGGCCCGGGATCCCGGCCGCGGCCGGACCGGCTCGAATCCCCGCGGCCCCGGCACGGGGGAGGCCCAAAGACTGGCGGCAGCCGCTTCGCTGAACGTCACCCGGCCGGCGACCGGGGCCGTCCCGGGGCCGTCCCGGGATGCCGGCTTCCGGCACGGGGTCCCGGCCGCGGCCGGACCGGCTCGAATCCCCCCGGTCCCGGCAGCAGCCGGAGCCGCTCGCCGTTCGGGCTCCCGGCACCCTACGGATCCGGCGACTCGTTCGCCGGCGGCGGGGGGAGGCAGTGGAGGCGGTGCGGGGAGAAGCGGCAGCGGAGGCGGAGGGGGGGCGGGGGGGACGATAGTGGCGGGGGGCGGGGGGTGCTCGAAGGCAGCCGGCAGCCGGTTCGGTGAACATTCGCCGGGGCGGGGGGGCGACCTGTCCGTGCCCGGGGCAGCCCCGGGAAGCCGGCAGCCAGCACGGGGTCCCGGCAGCACCTGTTCCCTGCCCTGGGACTTGCCGTGCCCGGCGGCCGGTTGCCGGGTGGGGGGAGCGATGAGAGGCGGGGCGCAGCGGCCGGGGCAGCGCCGGGCCGCAGCGGGGGGCTGGGCGGGTGGGGTAGGCGTCGAGCGGCAAGCCCTCGGCTGCAGCGAATGTTCGGCGGTGCGGGGCGGGGGGGGGACGGGACGACACGTTGGGGGCGCCGAGTCCGAGCCACCCCCGGCCCCAGGGGCGGCCGGAGGGGGAGGCCGGTGCCTGGCCCTGGGAGCTGCTGGGCGCCGGATGGCCGAGGGTGCGTCAGAAGCCGCCCGAGCGGTCGAGCAGGTCCTCCAGAAAGGCCTAGGGTGGCTTCGAGGGCCCCGGGAGCAGTCGAGGGAGGCCTCCAGGCAGGTCTGGAGTGGATGGGAGGCCTTCCAAAGCAGACAAGGGAGCCTGCAGAGCGTGCGGGGGAGGCTTCTGGTGCGGCCTGGGGTGGGACGGAAGCCTGCAGAGCGTGCGGGGGAGGCTTCTGGTGCGGCCTGGGGTGGCTGAGAAGCCTGCAGAGCGTGCGGGAGAGGCTTCTGTTGGGGCCTGGGGTGGCTGAGAAGCCTGCAGAGCGTGCGGGGGAGGCTTCTGCTGCGGCCTGGGGTGGCTGAGAAGCCTGCAGAGCGTGCGGGGGAGGCTTCTGCTGCGGCCTGGGGTGGCTGAGAAGCCTGCAGAGCGTGCGGGGGAGGCTTCTGCTGCGGCCTGGGGTGGCTGAGAAGCCTGCAGAGCGTGCGGGGGAGGCTTCTGGTGCGGCCTGGGGTGGGACGGAAGCCTGCAGAGCGTGCGGGGGAGGCTTCTGGTGCGGCCTGGGGTGGGACGGAAGCCTGCAGAGCGTGCGGGGGAGGCTTCTGGTGCGGCCTGGGGTGGGTCGGAAGCCTGCAGAGCGTGCGGGAGAGGCTTCTGCTGCGGCCTGGGGTGGGTCGGAAGCCTGCAGAGCGTGCGGGAGAGGCTTCTGTTGGGGCCTGGGGTGGCTGAGAAGCCTGCAGAGCGTGCGGGGGAGGCTTCTGCTGCGGCCTGGGGATGGCTGAGAAGCCTGCAGAGCGTGCGGGGGAGGCTTCTGCTGCGGCCTGGGGTGGCTGAGAAGCCTGCAGAGCGTGCGGGGGAGGCTTCTGGTGCGGCCTGGGGTGGCTGAGAAGCCTGCAGAGCGTGCGGGGGAGGCTTCTGGTGCGGCCTGGGGTGGGACGGAAGCCTGCAGAGCGTGCGGGGGAGGCTTCTGGTGCGGCCTGGGGTGGGTCGGAAGCCTGCAGAGCGTGCGGGAGAGGCTTCTGTTGGGGCCTGGGGTGGCTGAGAAGCCTGCAGAGCGTGCGGGGGAGGCTTCTGCTGCGGCCTGGGGTGGCTGAGAAGCCTGCAGAGCGTGCGGGGGAGGCTTCTGCTGCGGCCTGGGGTGGCTGAGAAGCCTGCAGAGCGTGCGGGGGAGGCTTCTGCTGCGGCCTGGGGTGGCTGAGAAGCCTGCAGAGCGTGCGGGGGAGGCTTCTGGTGCGGCCTGGGGTGGCTGAGAAGCCTGCAGAGCGTGCGGGGGAGGCTTCTGGTGCGGCCTGGGGTGGCTGAGAAGCCTGCAGAGCGTGCGGGGGAGGCTTCTGGTGCGGCCTGGGGTGGGACGGAAGCCTGCAGAGCATGCGGGGGAGGCTTCTGGTGCGGCCTGGGGTGGGACGGAAGCCTGCAGAGCGTGCGGGGGAGGCTTCTGGTGCGGCCTGGGGTGGGTCGGAAGCCTGCAGAGCGTGCGGGAGAGGCTTCTGCTGCGGCCTGGGGTGGGTGGGAAGCCTGCAGAGCGTGCGGGGGAGGCTTCTGGTGCGGCCTGGGGTGGCTGAGAAGCCTGAAGAGCGTGCGGGGGAGGCTTCTGGTGCGGCCTGGGGTGGCTGAGAAGCCTGAAGAGCGTGCGGGAGAGGCTTCTGGTGCGGCCTGGGGTGGCTGAGAAGCCTGCAGAGCGTGCGGGGGAGGCTTCTGGTGCGGCCTGGGGTGGCTGAGAAGCCTGAAGAGCGTGCGGGAGAGGCTTCTGCTGCGGCCTGGGGTGGCTGAGAAGCCTGCAGGGCGTGCGGGAGAGGCTTCTGCTGCGGCCTGGGGTGGCTGAGAAGCCTGCAGAGCGTGCGGGAGAGGCTTCTGGTGCGGCCTGGGGTGGGTCGGAAGCCTGCAGAGCGTGCGGGAGAGGCTTCTGCTGCGGCCTGGGGTGGGTCGGAAGCCTGCAGAGCGTGCGGGGGAGGCTTCTGCTGCGGCCTGGGGTCTCTGGGTGGCCTCTAGAGAGGTGCAAAAGACCCTCTGGGTTGGGCTGGGGTGGCTCTTGGACCCCTGCCACACAGTGGAGAGCGGCCTCCGGCCCGCCACCTGTGTCCCTGTGTGCCTGAGTGCCTGTGTCCCTGTGTCCCTGTGTCCCTGAGTGCCTGAGTGCCTGAGTGCCTGTGTCCCTGTGTCCCTGTGTCCCTGTGTCCCTGTGTGCCTGAGTGCCTGTGTCCCTGTGTCCCTGTGTCCCTGTGTCCCTGAGTGCCTGAGTGCCTGAGTGCCTGTGTCCCTGTGTCCTTGTGTCCCTGTGTCCCTGTGTCCCTGTGTGCCTGAGTGCCTGTGTCCCTGTGTCCCTGTCTGTGTACCTGTGTGCGAGAGTGTCCGGCACGCCACCCAGCGGCGGCGGGCAAGCAGGTAGGCGGGTGGGCGGGCCGGCGAGGGCCAGTGTGAGTTTGGGGGGTGGGAGGGGAGGCGGCAGCTGGAAGCGTCAGAGGAGGGGGCGTGGCTCCGGCTGGCCCCGGGAGCAGGTTCCCGGGACCGGGACCGGCTGGACCCGGCGAGTGGTTGATCCCGGGGCGGGGGGCAGAGGCGGCGGGAAGCGGCAGCTGCGTGTGCGGCGGGGGGGTGGAGGGCGAACCGCGGCGGGAAGCGGATGCTTCAGAGCAGGTTACGGGGGCGGGGACGGACGACACCACCTGTCCCCGCCCCGGGACGGGCTGGACCCGGCGCCCTGGACCCGGCGCCGTGTACCCGCCGCCGCCCCCGCCGCCGCCCCCCTCCGCCACCCCGGGACCCCGACGTTTTTTGGCGCCCGCGCCTTTTTTTGCTCCCCGCCTGCCCGCGCTGCCCCGGGCCCTCCCCCGGGGCGGGGCCGGGGGAGGGCCCGGGGCAGGCGGGCAGGCGGGGAGCAAAAAAAGGCGCGGGCGCCAACAAAACCGTCGGGGTCCCGGGGCTGGCGGCGGCGGCGGCGGCGCAGCAAGCGACGGCGGGGGGCAGGCTAGGGAGAGAGGGGGAGCGGCATGCGGTAGGGCTGGGGGGTTTGTTTCGGGGGGGAGGGGTGGGGGGGGGTGGCAGCGGTCAGCGAGAGCGGGGAGAGGGGGAGCGGCATGCGGTAGGGCTGGGGTGTTTTTGGGGTGGGGGCGTTGGGGGGATTAGCGGGCGGGCGGGCAGCCCAGCCAAGCGGCAAGCCGGGGGGCGGGCGAGGGCGGCTTTAGGGCCGGAGGAGCGGAGCGCAACCTCCCCCGTGCAGGCTACAGCGTGGAGAGCAGCAAGTTTTTGGGGACGGGGGACGACGGACGGGAGGGGCAGCGGCGAGAGGCTAGCTGCGGCAAGGGGCACCGGCACGGCCGCCCTAACAGCGCCGCCTCGGTCGCAGGGGTTAGAGAGCAGCCGGGCAGCCCGCGTCGCGATCCCCCCTCCAGGGGACAATGTGGGAAGGGGAAGCCGCGGCGGCTTTGGCGGGGGGTGCCCAGCTGCTAGCGGCTTCGGGGGGCAGTTAGCGGCGGCGGGGCGGGGGGAGATGGGTCGCG
>NW_027142686.1:22500-32500 GCF_026170545.1 Melanerpes formicivorus
GGGCTCCCCCGCCCCCGAGGCCGGCCCCTGGCTGCCAGATCCCGGGCACGATTCAGGCAGCAGCAGCGGAAGCGAGCGATACCGACACGCCCGGCGGGGAGAAGGCCCTCGTCTCTCTCCCCGCCTTGCCACGGGAGCACCGGGACGTGCTAGAGGAGACAGCGACCCGCGGAAGCGGGGCGCGCCCCCGGCACGCCAGGACCTTAGAGCCGGGGCGGCTCGCTCGGCAGCGGGCGGGGGTACGGGCCACAAAGCCGCCCTTCTCAGGCTAGAGGTTTCATTTAGGGAGGAACCCTCGGGGACCCCACCCGGGCAGGTGAGGCCTCACGCGCGGCGCCGCTTTTAGCCCCTTTTAACTTTCGCGACGCCGCCGCCTCGCTCTCGGCTCGGCCAACCCCCGCCACACGCAGCTGCTCGCGGCCGGCACCCGCGGGTACCCGGAACCGAGGACGACACCGGCGCCTCACGCGTTTTAGGACACCTGAAAACTCACGGGGCCACGCAGCAGTCACAAAGCCGGTTGCGGTAGACCGGTCCCCGAACCCTGCCCCAGCGCCGGGGGGGAGGTGGAAAGGGGAGGATGCGGCAAGGCACGCGCCGGGCCGCTAACGCCACGGCTCCCCCCCGCTCGAGCCGCTCGGGGCTGGGGGAACGAGGACGACACCTCACACGCGACGGGAAGCGAAGTGGAAAGGAAGACCGCCCTTGCCCTGCCGGCCGGGGGCCCTTTCCGACGCGACCCGAAAGGCCTCATCGATCAACAAGGACAGAAGGAAAGGAAGCCAGCGGAGGCCCCACGGCCTCGCTCTTCTGGGACAGACACAGCCACGCGCACCCGCCACCGCCCTCGGGAGCAGCCAGCAGGCACGGGGCTCGGCGTGCGGGCAACACGCCGGAGGAGCAAACGGGGCGCCCTCCAGAGATGGGGGGGGGCAAGCTGCACCGGGCCGCACCGGCTCACAGGGCACCTCTGCCTCCCCGAAATGTGGGCTTGCATTTTCCCTCAAGCTGCACCGAGTTACATCTCCATCACGGGGCGCCCCTCTGGAGCCAGGAGGAAGCCGTGCTGGGGCACCGGCTTGCCCTCCTCCCCCCATGCCGGGCTCCATAGCGTACGAGTGGCCAGTCACCGCCGCTGGCTTTTCCCTTAGATGCCGTGCCCCCGCGGGCTGCGGCTTTGGCCATGGGGGGGAACCCCCGTGAAGAGGGTCCAGTGCTGGGAACTCTCTCTGCCCCTTACCGGGCTCTCTCTCGCCGTGCCTGGACGGGCTTGCTTTCCATTCTTGGCGGGACCGACGCCGGCACCACATCTCCCCGGCTTTCTCTGCCCCCGTGCCCCACCGGGCAAACTTCGCTTCGGGGGTTCCACACTTCGGCAGTGGCCGGCGCCAGCCACTCGTCAACTTTTTTTCTTTTCCCCGCTTTCGTTGCCGAGCCCGGGCTGGGCTCCGGCTCACGGACGAGCGAAACCCATCCAACACCGCTGAGGGTGCGCCAGCGGCCGCTCCAAACCGCCGCGCCTTTGTTCGGCCCCGCGGGTCCCCTCTCTGACCCGGGCGAAAGCCACCGAGAAGCCAGACGGACCCCTGCCCAGCCGCCTGGCGGGTGGCTTGGAGCAGCCGCTCGGCAGCGCTGCCCTGGGAGTGCTCGGCGTCGCTTGTTCCCTCATATACGGAACTGGAGGGCCGTCAGCTCCGCGAGCGCACAACCAGCCGACCTCCGCCCAGCGGCAGGTCGCAGAAATCACGCCGGCTTGTACGATGACGTAGGCGGAGGCAGAGCGCAACAGCGACCCCTTGGCGACAAGCGCGATCTCCGCGGAGAGCACGTCTACTCGCCGAGGGAGAGCACGTCTACTCGCCGAGGGAGAGCACGTCTACTCGCCCAGGGAGAGCACGTCTACTCGCCCAGGGAGAGCACGTCTACTCGCCCAGGGAGAGCACGTCTACTCGCCCAGGGAGAGCACGTCTACTCGCCCAGGGAGAGCACGTCTACTCGCCCAGGGAGAGCACGTCTACTCGCCCAGGGAGAGCACGTCTACTCGCCCAGGGAGAGCACGTCTACTCGCCCAGGGAGAGCACGTCTACTCGCCCAGGGAGAGCACGTCTACTCGCCGAGGGAGAGCACGTCTACTCGCCCAGGGAGAGCACGTCTACTCGCCCAGGGAGAGCACGTCTACTCGCCCAGGGAGAGCACGTCTACTCGCCGAGGGAGAGCACGTCTACTCGCCGAGGGAGAGCACGTCTACTCGCCGAGGGAGAGCACGTCTACTCGCCGAGGGAGAGCACGTCTACTCGCCGAGGGAGAGCACGTCTACCTCCCGCCTGAGGGAGAGCACGGGGGGGGGGGGGACAAAGACAGGCGGCAGCAGCTTCGGTGAACGTCACCCGGGAGGCGACCGGGGCTGTCCCGGGGCAGTCCCGGGAAGCCGGCGTCCGACACAGGGAACCGTCAGCTGCCGGACCGGGGCGAATCCCCGCGGCCACGGCAGGGGTGGGGGCTCGAAGACAGCCGGCAGCCGCTTCGGTGAACGTCACCCGGGAGGAGACGGGGGCCCTCCCGGGACCGTCCCGGGAAGACGACGTTCGGCACGAGATCCCGGCCGCGGCCGGACCGGCTCGAAGCCTCGCGGTCCCGGCAGCAGCCGGAGCCGCTCGCCGCCTCGGGCTCCCGGCCCCCTACAGATCCGGCGACTCGTTCGCGGGCGGCGGGGGGAGGCAGTGGAGGGGGTGCGGGGAGAAGCGGCAGCGGAGGCGGAGGGGGGGGGGGCTCGAAGACAGCCGGCAGCCGCTTCGGTGAACGTCACCCAGGAGGCGATCGGGGCCGTCCCGGGGCCGTCCCGGGATGCCGGCTTCCGGCACGGGGTCCCGGCCGCGGCCGGACCGGCTCGTATCCCCGCGGCTCCGGCAGGGGGGGGGGGGGCTCGAAGACAGCCGGCAGTCGCCTCGGTGAACGTCACCCGGCCGGCGACCGCGGCCGTTCCGGGGCCGTCCCGGGAAGCCTGCGACAGGCACGGGGTCCCAGCCGCGGCCGGACCGACTCGAAGCCCCGCGGCCCCGGCACGGGGGAGGCCCAAAGACTGGCGGCAGCCGCTTCGCTGAACGTCACCCGGCCGGCGACCGGGGCCGTCCCGGGGCCGTCCCGGGATGCCGGCATCCGGCACGGGGTCCCGGCCGCGGCCGGAGCGGCTCGAATCCCCGCGGTCCCGGCAGCAGCCGGAGCCGCTCGCCGTTCGGGCTCCCGGCACCCTACGGATCCGGCGACTCGTTCGCCGGCGGCGGGGGGAGGCAGTGAAGGAGGTGCGGGCAGAAGCGGCAGCGGAGGCGGAGGGGGGGGGGGGGCTCGAAGACAGCCGGCAGCCGCTTCGGAGAACGTCACCCGGCCGGCGACCGCGGCCGTTCCGGGGCCGTCCCGGGAAGCCTGCGACAGGCACGGGGTCCCGGCCTCGGCCGGACCCGCACTGGGTGCCGCCGCCTCGGGCTCTCGGGACGGTATGGATCCGCCGACTCGTTCGCCGGCGGCGGGGGGAGGCAGTGGAGGGGGTGCGGGGAGAAGCGGCAGCGGAGGCGGAGGGGGGGGGGGGCTCGAAGACAGCCGGCAGCCGCTTCGGTGAACGTCACCCGGCCGGCGACCGGGGCCGTCCCGGGGCCGTCCGGGGATGCCGGCTTCCGGCACGGGGTCCCGGCCGCGGCCGGACCGGCTCGAATCCCCGCGGTCCCGGCAGCAGCCGGAGCCGCTCGCCGTTCGGGCTCCCGGCACCCTACAGATCCGGCGACTCGTTCGCGGGCGGCGGGGGGAGGCAGTGGAGGGGGTGCGGGCAGAAGCGGCCGCGGAGGCGGAGGGGGGGGGGGGGCTCGAAGACAGCCGGCAGCCGCTTCGGTGAACGTCACCCGGGAGGCGACCGGGACCGGCCCGGGAAGCCATCGTCCGGCCCCGGATCCCGGCCGCGGCCGGACCGGCTCGAAGCCCCGCGGCCCCGGCACGGGGGAGGCCCAAAGACTGGCGGCAGCCGCTTCGCTGAACGTCACCCGGCCGGCGACCGGGGCCGTCCCGGGGCCGTCCCGGGATGCCGGCTTCCGGCACGGGGTCCCGGCCGCGGCCGGACCGGCTCGAATCCCCGCGGTCCCGGCAGCAGCCGGAGCCGCTCGCCGTTCGGGCTCCCGGCACCCTACGGATCCGCCGACTCGTTCGCCGGCGGCGGGGGGAGGCAGTGGAGGGGGTGCGGGCAGAAGCGGCAGCGGAGGCGGAGGGGGGGGGGCTCGAAGACAGCCGGCAGCCGCTTCGGTGAACGTCACCCGGCCGGCGACCGGGGCCGTCCCGGGGCCGTCCGGGGATGCCGGCTTCCGGCACGGGGTCCCGGCCGCGGCCGGAGCGGCTCGAATCCCCGCGGTCCCGGCAGCAGCCGGAGCCGCTCGCCGTTCGGGCTCCCGGCACCCTACAGATCCGGCGACTCGTTCGCCGGCGGCGGGGGGAGGCAGTGGAGGGGGTGCGGGGAGAAGCGGCAGCGGAGGCGGAGGGGGGGGGGGGGCTCGAAGACAGCCGGCAGCCGCTTCGGTGAACGTCACCCGGCCGGCGACCGGGGCCGTCCCGGGGCCGTCCGGGGATGCCGGCTTCCGGCACGGGGTCCCGGCCGCGGCCGGAGCGGCTCGAATCCCCGCGGTCCCGGCAGCAGCCGGAGCCGCTCGCCGTTCGGGCTCCCGGCACCCTACAGATCCGGCGACTCGTTCGCCGGCGGCGGGGGGAGGCAGTGGAGGGGGTGCGGGGAGAAGCGGCAGCGGAGGCGGAGGGGGGGGGGGGGCTCGAAGACAGCCGGCAGCCGCTTCGGTGAACGTCACCCGGGAGGCGACCGGGACCGGCCCGGGAAGCCATCGTCCGGCCCGGGATCCCGGCCGCGGCCGGACCGGCTCGAATCCCCGCGGCCCCGGCACGGGGGAGGCCCAAAGACTGGCGGCAGCCGCTTCGCTGAACGTCACCCGGCCGGCGACCGGGGCCGTCCCGGGGCCGTCCCGGGATGCCGGCTTCCGGCACGGGGTCCCGGCCGCGGCCGGACCGGCTCGAATCCCCCCGGTCCCGGCAGCAGCCGGAGCCGCTCGCCGTTCGGGCTCCCGGCACCCTACGGATCCGGCGACTCGTTCGCCGGCGGCGGGGGGAGGCAGTGGAGGCGGTGCGGGGAGAAGCGGCAGCGGAGGCGGAGGGGGGGCGGGGGGGACGATAGTGGCGGGGGGCGGGGGGTGCTCGAAGGCAGCCGGCAGCCGGTTCGGTGAACATTCGCCGGGGCGGGGGGGGCGACCTGTCCGTGCCCGGGGCAGCCCCGGGAAGCCGGCAGCCAGCACGGGGTCCCGGCAGCACCTGTTCCCTGCCCTGGGACTTGCCGTGCCCGGCGGCCGGTTGCCGGGTGGGGGGAGCGATGAGAGGCGGGGCGCAGCGGCCGGGGCAGCGCCGGGCCGCAGCGGGGGGCTGGGCGGGTGGGGTAGGCGTCGAGCGGCAAGCCCTCGGCTGCAGCGAATGTTCGGCGGTGCGGGGCGGGGGGGGACGGGACGACACGTTGGGGGCGCCGAGTCCGAGCCACCCCCGGCCCCAGGGGCGGCCGGAGGGGGAGGCCGGTGCCTGGCCCTGGGAGCTGCTGGGCGCCGGATGGCCGAGGGTGCGTCAGAAGCCGCCCGAGCGGTCGAGCAGGTCCTCCAGAAAGGCCTAGGGTGGCTTCGAGGGCCCCGGGAGCAGTCGAGGGAGGCCTCCAGGCAGGTCTGGAGTGGATGGGAGGCCTTCCAAAGCAGACAAGGGAGCCTGCAGAGCGTGCGGGGGAGGCTTCTGGTGCGGCCTGGGGTGGGACGGAAGCCTGCAGAGCGTGCGGGGGAGGCTTCTGGTGCGGCCTGGGGTGGCTGAGAAGCCTGCAGAGCGTGCGGGAGAGGCTTCTGTTGGGGCCTGGGGTGGCTGAGAAGCCTGCAGAGCGTGCGGGGGAGGCTTCTGCTGCGGCCTGGGGTGGCTGAGAAGCCTGCAGAGCGTGCGGGGGAGGCTTCTGCTGCGGCCTGGGGTGGCTGAGAAGCCTGCAGAGCGTGCGGGGGAGGCTTCTGCTGCGGCCTGGGGTGGCTGAGAAGCCTGCAGAGCGTGCGGGGGAGGCTTCTGGTGCGGCCTGGGGTGGGACGGAAGCCTGCAGAGCGTGCGGGGGAGGCTTCTGGTGCGGCCTGGGGTGGGACGGAAGCCTGCAGAGCGTGCGGGGGAGGCTTCTGGTGCGGCCTGGGGTGGGTCGGAAGCCTGCAGAGCGTGCGGGAGAGGCTTCTGCTGCGGCCTGGGGTGGGTCGGAAGCCTGCAGAGCGTGCGGGAGAGGCTTCTGTTGGGGCCTGGGGTGGCTGAGAAGCCTGCAGAGCGTGCGGGGGAGGCTTCTGCTGCGGCCTGGGGATGGCTGAGAAGCCTGCAGAGCGTGCGGGGGAGGCTTCTGCTGCGGCCTGGGGTGGCTGAGAAGCCTGCAGAGCGTGCGGGGGAGGCTTCTGGTGCGGCCTGGGGTGGCTGAGAAGCCTGCAGAGCGTGCGGGGGAGGCTTCTGGTGCGGCCTGGGGTGGGACGGAAGCCTGCAGAGCGTGCGGGGGAGGCTTCTGGTGCGGCCTGGGGTGGGTCGGAAGCCTGCAGAGCGTGCGGGAGAGGCTTCTGTTGGGGCCTGGGGTGGCTGAGAAGCCTGCAGAGCGTGCGGGGGAGGCTTCTGCTGCGGCCTGGGGTGGCTGAGAAGCCTGCAGAGCGTGCGGGGGAGGCTTCTGCTGCGGCCTGGGGTGGCTGAGAAGCCTGCAGAGCGTGCGGGGGAGGCTTCTGCTGCGGCCTGGGGTGGCTGAGAAGCCTGCAGAGCGTGCGGGGGAGGCTTCTGGTGCGGCCTGGGGTGGCTGAGAAGCCTGCAGAGCGTGCGGGGGAGGCTTCTGGTGCGGCCTGGGGTGGCTGAGAAGCCTGCAGAGCGTGCGGGGGAGGCTTCTGGTGCGGCCTGGGGTGGGACGGAAGCCTGCAGAGCATGCGGGGGAGGCTTCTGGTGCGGCCTGGGGTGGGACGGAAGCCTGCAGAGCGTGCGGGGGAGGCTTCTGGTGCGGCCTGGGGTGGGTCGGAAGCCTGCAGAGCGTGCGGGAGAGGCTTCTGCTGCGGCCTGGGGTGGGTGGGAAGCCTGCAGAGCGTGCGGGGGAGGCTTCTGGTGCGGCCTGGGGTGGCTGAGAAGCCTGAAGAGCGTGCGGGGGAGGCTTCTGGTGCGGCCTGGGGTGGCTGAGAAGCCTGAAGAGCGTGCGGGAGAGGCTTCTGGTGCGGCCTGGGGTGGCTGAGAAGCCTGCAGAGCGTGCGGGGGAGGCTTCTGGTGCGGCCTGGGGTGGCTGAGAAGCCTGAAGAGCGTGCGGGAGAGGCTTCTGCTGCGGCCTGGGGTGGCTGAGAAGCCTGCAGGGCGTGCGGGAGAGGCTTCTGCTGCGGCCTGGGGTGGCTGAGAAGCCTGCAGAGCGTGCGGGAGAGGCTTCTGGTGCGGCCTGGGGTGGGTCGGAAGCCTGCAGAGCGTGCGGGAGAGGCTTCTGCTGCGGCCTGGGGTGGGTCGGAAGCCTGCAGAGCGTGCGGGGGAGGCTTCTGCTGCGGCCTGGGGTCTCTGGGTGGCCTCTAGAGAGGTGCAAAAGACCCTCTGGGTTGGGCTGGGGTGGCTCTTGGACCCCTGCCACACAGTGGAGAGCGGCCTCCGGCCCGCCACCTGTGTCCCTGTGTGCCTGAGTGCCTGTGTCCCTGTGTCCCTGTGTCCCTGAGTGCCTGAGTGCCTGAGTGCCTGTGTCCCTGTGTCCCTGTGTCCCTGTGTCCCTGTGTGCCTGAGTGCCTGTGTCCCTGTGTCCCTGTGTCCCTGTGTCCCTGAGTGCCTGAGTGCCTGAGTGCCTGTGTCCCTGTGTCCTTGTGTCCCTGTGTCCCTGTGTCCCTGTGTGCCTGAGTGCCTGTGTCCCTGTGTCCCTGTCTGTGTACCTGTGTGCGAGAGTGTCCGGCACGCCACCCAGCGGCGGCGGGCAAGCAGGTAGGCGGGTGGGCGGGCCGGCGAGGGCCAGTGTGAGTTTGGGGGGTGGGAGGGGAGGCGGCAGCTGGAAGCGTCAGAGGAGGGGGCGTGGCTCCGGCTGGCCCCGGGAGCAGGTTCCCGGGACCGGGACCGGCTGGACCCGGCGAGTGGTTGATCCCGGGGCGGGGGGCAGAGGCGGCGGGAAGCGGCAGCTGCGTGTGCGGCGGGGGGGTGGAGGGCGAACCGCGGCGGGAAGCGGATGCTTCAGAGCAGGTTACGGGGGCGGGGACGGACGACACCACCTGTCCCCGCCCCGGGACGGGCTGGACCCGGCGCCCTGGACCCGGCGCCGTGTACCCGCCGCCGCCCCCGCCGCCGCCCCCCTCCGCCACCCCGGGACCCCGACGTTTTTTGGCGCCCGCGCCTTTTTTTGCTCCCCGCCTGCCCGCGCTGCCCCGGGCCCTCCCCCGGGGCGGGGCGGGAGGGAGGGAGGGACGGACGGACGGGTAGCCGGGGATCTCCGAGCGCGCGCCACCAGACCGAGGCGGGTCCCGGCGGCGGCGGCGGCGGCGGCAGCAGCAAGCGACGGCGGGGGGGGCAGGCTAGGGAGAGAGGGGGAGCGGCATGCGGTAGGGCTGGGGGGTTTGTTTCGGGGGGGAGGGGTGGGGGGGGGGTGGCAGCGGTCAGCGAGAGCGGGGAGAGGGGGAGCGGCATGCGGTAGGGCTGGGGTGTTTTTGGGGTGGGGGCGTTGGGGGGATTAGCGGGCGGGCGGGCAGCCCAGCCAAGCGGCAAGCCGGGGGGCGGGCGAGGGCGGCTTTAGGGCCGGAGGAGCGGAGCGCAACCTCCCCCGTGCAGGCTACAGCGTGGAGAGCAGCAAGTTTTTGGGGACGGGGGACGACGGACGGGAGGGGCAGCGGCGAGAGGCTAGCTGCGGCAAGGGGCACCGGCACGGCCGCCCTAACAGCGCCGCCTCGGTCGCAGGGGTTAGAGAGCAGCCGGGCAGCCCGCGTCGCGATCCCCCCTCCAGGGGACAATGTGGGAAGGGGAAGCCGCGGCGGCTTTGGCGGGGGGTGCCCAGCTGCTAGCGGCTTCGGGGGGCAGTTAGCGGCGGCGGGGCGGGGGGAGATGGGTCGCGGCAGCGGCAAGAGATAACGGCGGGCGGGGGGGCTCCGTGCAAAGCGGTAACGGGAGCCGGGGGGTGTGGGGAGCTGGGGGTGGCAGCAGCGGCAAGAGGCAACGTCGGGAGGGGGGGCTCCGCGCAAACCGGTAACGGGGGCCGGGGGGTGTGGGGGGGGGCGGTGGCGGCCGCGGCAAGAGGCAACGGCAGGCGGGGGGGCTCCGCGCAAACCGGCAGCGGGGGGGGGGGGCGGGGGGTAGCGGCAAGAGGCAACGGCGGGAAGGGGGGGCTCCGCGCAAACCGCTAACGGGAGCCGGGGGGTGTGGGGAGCTGGGGGTGGCAGCAGCGGCAAGAGGCAACGTCGGGAGGGGGGGCTCCGCGCAAACCGGTAACGGGGGCCGGGGGGTGTGGGGGGGGCGGTGGCGGCCGCGGCAAGAGGCAACGGCAGGCGGGGGGGCTCCGCGCAAACCGGCAGCGGGGGGGGGGCGGGGGTAACGGCAAGAGGCAACGGCGGGAAGGGGGGGCTCCGCGCAAACCGGCAGCGGGGGGGGGGCGGGGGTAGCGGCAAGAGGCAACGGCGGGAAGGGGGGGCTCCGCGCAAACCGGCAGCGGGGGGGGGGGCGGGGGGTAGCGGCAAGAGGCAACGGCGGGAAGGGGGGGCTCCGCGCAAACCGGCAGCGGGGGGGGGGGCGGGGGTAGCGGCAAGAGGCAACGGCGGGAAGGGGGGGCTCCGCGCAAACCGGCAGCGGGTGGGGGCGGGGGGTAGCGGCAAGAGGCAACGGCGGGAAGGGGGGGCTCCGCGCAAACCGGCAGCGGGGGGGGGGCGGGGGGTAGCGGCAAGAGGCAACGGCGGGAAGGGGGGGCTCCGCGCAAACCGGCAGCGGGGGCGGGGGGGGAGGC
>NW_027142686.1:45000-52500 GCF_026170545.1 Melanerpes formicivorus
GAAATGTGGGCTTGCATTTTCCCTCAAGCTGCACCGAGTTACATCTCCATCACGGGGCGCCCCTCTGGAGCCAGGAGGAAGCCGTGCTGGGGCACCGGCTTGCCCTCCTCCCCCCATGCCGGGCTCCATAGCGTACGAGTGGCCAGTCACCGCCGCTGGCTTTTCCCTTAGATGCCGTGCCCCCGCGGGCTGCGGCTTTGGCCATGGGGGGGGAACCCCCGTGAAGAGGGTCCAGTGCTGGGAACTCTCTCTGCCCCTTACCGGGCTCTCTCTCGCCGTGCCTGGACGGGCTTGCTTTCCATTCTTGGTGGGGACCGACGCCGGCACCACATCTCCCCGGCTTTCTCTGCCCCCGTGCCCCACCGGGCAAACTTCGCTTCGGGGGTTCCACACTTCGGCAGTGGCCGGCGCCAGCCACTCGTCAACTTTTTTTCTTTTCCCCGCTTTCGTTGCCGAGCCCGGGCTGGGCTCCGGCTCACGGACGAGCGAAACCCATCCAACACCGCTGAGGGTGCGCCAGCGGCCGCTCCAAAACCGCCGCGCCTTTGTTCGGCCCCGCGGGTCCCCTCTCTGACCCGGGCGAAAGCCACCGAGAAGCCAGACGGACCCCTGCCCAGCCGCCTGGCGGGGTGGCTTGGAGCAGCCGCTCGGCAGCGCTGCCCTGGGAGTGCTCGGCGTCGCTTGTTCCCTCATATACGGAACTGGAGGGCCGTCAGCTCCGCGAGCGCACAACCAGCCGACCTCCGCCCAGCGGCAGGTCGCAGAAATCACGCCGGCTTGTACGATGACGTAGGCGGAGGCAGAGCGCAACAGCGACCCCTTGGCGACAAGCGCGATCTCCGCGGAGAGCACGTCTACTCGCCGAGGGAGAGCACGTCTACTCGCCCAGGGAGAGCACGTCTACTCGCCCAGGGAGAGCACGTCTACTCGCCCAGGGAGAGCACGTCTACTCGCCCAGGGAGAGCACGTCTACTCGCCCAGGGAGAGCACGTCTACTCGCCCAGGGGAGAGCACGTCTACTCGCCCAGGGAGAGCACGTCTACTCGCCCAGGGAGAGCACGTCTACTCGCCAGGGGAGAGCACGTCTACTCGCCCAGGGAGAGCACGTCTACTCGCCGAGGGAGAGCACGTCTACTCGCCCAGGGAGAGCACGTCTACTCGCCCAGGGAGAGCACGTCTACTCGCCCAGGGAGAGCACGTCTACTCGCCCAGTACTCGCCCAGGGAGAGCACGTCTACTCGCCCAGGGAGAGCACGTCTACTCGCCCAGGGAGAGCACGTCTACTCGCCCAGGGAGAGCACGTCTACTCGCCGAGGGAGAGCACGTCTACTCGCCGAGGGAGAGCACGTCTACTCGCCGAGGGAGAGCACGTCTACTCGCCGAGGGAGAGCACGTCTACCTCCCGCCTGAGGGAGAGCACGGGGGGGGGGGGGACAAAGACAGGCGGCAGCAGCTTCGGTGAACGTCACCCGGGAGGCGACCGGGGCTGTCCCGGGGCAGTCCCGGGAAGCCGGCGTCCGACACAGGGAACCGTCAGCTGCCGGACCGGGGCGAATCCCCGCGGCCACGGCAGGGGTGGGGGCTCGAAGACAGCCGGCAGCCGCTTCGGTGAACGTCACCCGGGAGGAGACTGGGGCCCTCCCGGGACCGTCCCGGGAAGACGACGTTCGGCACGAGATCCCGGCCGCGGCCGGACCGGCTCGAAGCCTCGCGGTCCCGGCAGCAGCCGGAGCCGCTCGCCGCCTCGGGCTCCCGGCCCCCTACAGATCCGGCGACTCGTTCGCGGGCGGCGGGGGGAGGCAGTGGAGGGGGTGCGGGGAGAAGCGGCAGCGGAGGCGGAGGGGGGGGGGGCTCGAAGACAGCCGGCAGCCGCTTCGGTGAACGTCACCCAGGAGGCGATCGGGGCCGTCCCGGGGCCGTCCCGGGATGCCGGCTTCCGGCACGGGGGTCCCGGCCGCGGCCGGACCGGCTCGTATCCCCGCGGCTCCGGCAGGGGGGGGGGGGGCTCGAAGACAGCCGGCAGTCGCCTCGGTGAACGTCACCCGGCCGGCGACCGCGGCCGTTCCGGGGCCGTCCCGGGAAGCCTGCGACAGGCACGGGGTCCCAGCCGCGGCCGGACCGACTCGAAGCCCCGCGGCCCCGGCACGGGGGAGGCCCAAAGACTGGCGGCAGCCGCTTCGCTGAACGTCACCCGGCCGGCGACCGGGGCCGTCCCGGGGCCGTCCCGGGATGCCGGCATCCGGCACGGGGTCCCGGCCGCGGCCGGAGCGGCTCGAATCCCCGCGGTCCCGGCAGCAGCCGGAGCCGCTCGCCGTTCGGGCTCCCGGCACCCTACGGATCCGGCGACTCGTTCGCCGGCGGCGGGGGGAGGCAGTGAAGGAGGTGCGGGCAGAAGCGGCAGCGGAGGCGGAGGGGGGGGGGGGGCTCGAAGACAGCCGGCAGCCGCTTCGGAGAACGTCACCCGGCCGGCGACCGCGGCCGTTCCGGGGCCGTCCCGGGAAGCCTGCGACAGGCACGGGGTCCCGGCCTCGGCCGGACCCGCACTGGGTGCCGCCGCCTCGGGCTCTCGGGACGGTATGGATCCGCCGACTCGTTCGCCGGCGGCGGGGGGAGGCAGTGGAGGGGGTGCGGGGAGAAGCGGCAGCGGAGGCGGAGGGGGGGGGGGGCTCGAAGACAGCCGGCAGCCGCTTCGGTGAACGTCACCCGGCCGGCGACCGGGGCCGTCCCGGGGCCGTCCGGGGATGCCGGCTTCCGGCACGGGGTCCCGGCCGCGGCCGGACCGGCTCGAATCCCCGCGGTCCCGGCAGCAGCCGGAGCCGCTCGCCGTTCGGGCTCCCGGCACCCTACAGATCCGGCGACTCGTTCGCGGGCGGCGGGGGGAGGCAGTGGAGGGGGTGCGGGCAGAAGCGGCCGCGGAGGCGGAGGGGGGGGGGGGGGCTCGAAGACAGCCGGCAGCCGCTTCGGTGAACGTCACCCGGGAGGCGACCGGGACCGGCCCGGGAAGCCATCGTCCGGCCCCGGATCCCGGCCGCGGCCGGACCGGCTCGAAGCCCCGCGGCCCCGGCACGGGGGAGGCCCAAAGACTGGCGGCAGCCGCTTCGCTGAACGTCACCCGGCCGGCGACCGGGGCCGTCCCGGGGCCGTCCCGGGATGCCGGCTTCCGGCACGGGGTCCCGGCCGCGGCCGGACCGGCTCGAATCCCCGCGGTCCCGGCAGCAGCCGGAGCCGCTCGCCGTTCGGGCTCCCGGCACCCTACGGATCCGCCGACTCGTTCGCCGGCGGCGGGGGGGAGGCAGTGGAGGGGGTGCGGGCAGAAGCGGCAGCGGAGGCGGAGGGGGGGGGGGCTCGAAGACAGCCGGCAGCCGCTTCGGTGAACGTCACCCGGCCGGCGACCGGGGCCGTCCCGGGGCCGTCCGGGGATGCCGGCTTCCGGCACGGGGTCCCGGCCGCGGCCGGAGCGGCTCGAATCCCCGCGGTCCCGGCAGCAGCCGGAGCCGCTCGCCGTTCGGGCTCCCGGCACCCTACAGATCCGGCGACTCGTTCGCCGGCGGCGGGGGGAGGCAGTGGAGGGGGTGCGGGGAGAAGCGGCAGCGGAGGCGGAGGGGGGGGGGGGGCTCGAAGACAGCCGGCAGCCGCTTCGGTGAACGTCACCCGGCCGGCGACCGGGGCCGTCCCGGGGCCGTCCGGGGATGCCGGCTTCCGGCACGGGGGTCCCGGCCGCGGCCGGAGCGGCTCGAATCCCCGCGGTCCCGGCAGCAGCCGGAGCCGCTCGCCGTTCGGGCTCCCGGCACCCTACAGATCCGGCGACTCGTTCGCCGGCGGCGGGGGGAGGCAGTGGAGGGGGTGCGGGGAGAAGCGGCAGCGGAGGCGGAGGGGGGGGGGGGGCTCGAAGACAGCCGGCAGCCGCTTCGGTGAACGTCACCCGGGAGGCGACCGGGACCGGCCCGGGAAGCCATCGTCCGGCCCGGGATCCCGGCCGCGGCCGGACCGGCTCGAATCCCCGCGGCCCCGGCACGGGGGAGGCCCAAAGACTGGCGGCAGCCGCTTCGCTGAACGTCACCCGGCCGGCGACCGGGGCCGTCCCGGGGCCGTCCCGGGATGCCGGCTTCCGGCACGGGGTCCCGGCCGCGGCCGGACCGGCTCGAATCCCCCCGGTCCCGGCAGCAGCCGGAGCCGCTCGCCGTTCGGGCTCCCGGCACCCTACGGATCCGGCGACTCGTTCGCCGGCGGCGGGGGGAGGCAGTGGAGGCGGTGCGGGGAGAAGCGGCAGCGGAGGCGGAGGGGGGGCGGGGGGGACGATAGTGGCGGGGGGCGGGGGGTGCTCGAAGGCAGCCGGCAGCCGGTTCGGTGAACATTCGCCGGGGCGGGGGGGCGACCTGTCCGTGCCCGGGGCAGCCCCGGGAAGCCGGCAGCCAGCACGGGGTCCCGGCAGCACCTGTTCCCTGCCCTGGGACTTGCCGTGCCCGGCGGCCGGTTGCCGGGTGGGGGGAGCGATGAGAGGCGGGGCGCAGCGGCCGGGGCAGCGCCGGGCCGCAGCGGGGGGCTGGGCGGGTGGGGTAGGCGTCGAGCGGCAAGCCCTCGGCTGCAGCGAATGTTCGGCGGTGCGGGGCGGGGGGGGGACGGGACGACACGTTGGGGGCGCCGAGTCCGAGCCACCCCCGGCCCCAGGGGCGGCCGGAGGGGGAGGCCGGTGCCTGGCCCTGGGAGCTGCTGGGCGCCGGATGGCCGAGGGTGCGTCAGAAGCCGCCCGAGCGGTCGAGCAGGTCCTCCAGAAAGGCCTAGGGTGGCTTCGAGGGCCCCGGGAGCAGTCGAGGGAGGCCTCCAGGCAGGTCTGGAGTGGATGGGAGGCCTTCCAAAGCAGACAAGGGAGCCTGCAGAGCGTGCGGGGGAGGCTTCTGGTGCGGCCTGGGGTGGGACGGAAGCCTGCAGAGCGTGCGGGGGAGGCTTCTGGTGCGGCCTGGGGTGGCTGAGAAGCCTGCAGAGCGTGCGGGAGAGGCTTCTGTTGGGGCCTGGGGTGGCTGAGAAGCCTGCAGAGCGTGCGGGGGGAGGCTTCTGCTGCGGCCTGGGGTGGCTGAGAAGCCTGCAGAGCGTGCGGGGGAGGCTTCTGCTGCGGCCTGGGGTGGCTGAGAAGCCTGCAGAGCGTGCGGGGGAGGCTTCTGCTGCGGCCTGGGGTGGCTGAGAAGCCTGCAGAGCGTGCGGGGGGAGGCTTCTGGTGCGGGCCTGGGGTGGGACGGAAGCCTGCAGAGCGTGCGGGGGAGGCTTCTGGTGCGGCCTGGGGTGGGACGGAAGCCTGCAGAGCGTGCGGGGGAGGCTTCTGGTGCGGCCTGGGGTGGGTCGGAAGCCTGCAGAGCGTGCGGGAGAGGCTTCTGCTGCGGCCTGGGGTGGGTCGGAAGCCTGCAGAGCGTGCGGGAGAGGCTTCTGTTGGGGCCTGGGGTGGCTGAGAAGCCTGCAGAGCGTGCGGGGGAGGCTTCTGCTGCGGCCTGGGGTGGCTGAGAAGCCTGCAGAGCGTGCGGGGGAGGCTTCTGCTGCGGCCTGGGGTGGCTGAGAAGCCTGCAGAGCGTGCGGGGGAGGCTTCTGGTGCGGCCTGGGGTGGCTGAGAAGCCTGCAGAGCGTGCGGGGGAGGCTTCTGGTGCGGCCTGGGGTGGGACGGAAGCCTGCAGAGCGTGCGGGGGAGGCTTCTGGTGCGGCCTGGGGTGGGTCGGAAGCCTGCAGAGCGTGCGGGAGAGGCTTCTGTTGGGGCCTGGGGTGGCTGAGAAGCCTGCAGAGCGTGCGGGGGAGGCTTCTGCTGCGGCCTGGGGTGGCTGAGAAGCCTGCAGAGCGTGCGGGGGAGGCTTCTGCTGCGGCCTGGGGTGGCTGAGAAGCCTGCAGAGCGTGCGGGGGAGGCTTCTGCTGCGGCCTGGGGTGGCTGAGAAGCCTGCAGAGCGTGCGGGGGAGGCTTCTGGTGCGGCCTGGGGTGGCTGAGAAGCCTGCAGAGCGTGCGGGGGAGGCTTCTGGTGCGGCCTGGGGTGGCTGAGAAGCCTGCAGAGCGTGCGGGGGAGGCTTCTGGTGCGGCCTGGGGTGGGACGGAAGCCTGCAGAGCATGCGGGGGAGGCTTCTGGTGCGGCCTGGGGTGGGACGGAAGCCTGCAGAGCGTGCGGGGGAGGCTTCTGGTGCGGCCTGGGGTGGGTCGGAAGCCTGCAGAGCGTGCGGGAGAGGCTTCTGCTGCGGCCTGGGGTGGGTGGGAAGCCTGCAGAGCGTGCGGGGGAGGCTTCTGGTGCGGCCTGGGGTGGCTGAGAAGCCTGAAGAGCGTGCGGGGGAGGCTTCTGGTGCGGCCTGGGGTGGCTGAGAAGCCTGAAGAGCGTGCGGGAGAGGCTTCTGGTGCGGCCTGGGGTGGCTGAGAAGCCTGCAGAGCGTGCGGGGGAGGCTTCTGGTGCGGCCTGGGGTGGCTGAGAAGCCTGAAGAGCGTGCGGGAGAGGCTTCTGCTGCGGCCTGGGGTGGCTGAGAAGCCTGCAGGGCGTGCGGGAGAGGCTTCTGCTGCGGCCTGGGGTGGCTGAGAAGCCTGCAGAGCGTGCGGGAGAGGCTTCTGGTGCGGCCTGGGGTGGGTCGGAAGCCTGCAGAGCGTGCGGGAGAGGCTTCTGCTGCGGCCTGGGGTGGGTCGGAAGCCTGCAGAGCGTGCGGGGGAGGCTTCTGCTGCGGCCTGGGGTCTCTGGGTGGCCTCTAGAGAGGTGCAAAAGACCCTCTGGGTTGGGCTGGGGTGGCTCTTGGACCCCTGCCACACAGTGGAGAGCGGCCTCCGGCCCACCACCTGTGTCCCTGTGTGCCTGAGTGCCTGTGTCCCTGTGTCCCTGTGTCCCTGAGTGCCTGAGTGCCTGAGTGCCTGTGTCCCTGTGTCCCTGTGTCCCTGTGTCCCTGTGTGCCTGAGTGCCTGTGTCCCTGTGTCCCTGTGTCCCTGTGTCCCTGAGTGCCTGAGTGCCTGAGTGCCTGTGTCCCTGTGTCCTTGTGTCCCTGTGTCCCTGTGTCCCTGTGTGCCTGAGTGCCTGTGTCCCTGTGTCCCTGTCTGTGTACCTGTGTGCGAGAGTGTCCGGCACGCCACCCAGCGGCGGCGGGCAAGCAGGTAGGCGGGTGGGCGGGCCGGCGAGGGCCAGTGTGAGTTTGGGGGGTGGGAGGGGAGGCGGCAGCTGGAAGCGTCAGAGGAGGGGGCGTGGCTCCGGCTGGCCCCGGGAGCAGGTTCCCGGGACCGGGACCGGCTGGACCCGGCGAGTGGTTGATCCCGGGGCGGGGGGCAGAGGCGGCGGGAAGCGGCAGCTGCGTGTGCGGCGGGGGGGGTGGAGGGCGAACCGCGGCGGGAAGCGGATGCTTCAGAGCAGGTTACGGGGGCGGGGACGGACGACACCACCTGTCCCCGCCCCGGGACGGGCTGGACCCGGCGCCCTGGACCCGGCGCCGTGTACCCGCCGCCGCCCCCCGCCGCCGCCCCCCTCCGCCACCCCCGGGACCCCGACGTTTTTTGGCGCCCGCGCC
>NW_027142686.1:70000-77500 GCF_026170545.1 Melanerpes formicivorus
GCGACAAGCGCGATCTCCGCGGAGAGCACGTCTACTCGCCGAGGGAGAGCACGTCTACTCGCCCAGGGAGAGCACGTCTACTCGCCCAGGGAGAGCACGTCTACTCGCCCAGGGAGAGCACGTCTACTCGCCCAGGGAGAGCACGTCTACTCGCCCAGGGAGAGCACGTCTACTCGCCCAGGGAGAGCACGTCTACTCGCCCAGGGAGAGCACGTCTACTCGCCCAGGGAGAGCACGTCTACTCGCCCAGGGAGAGCACGTCTACTCGCCCAGGGAGAGCACGTCTACTCGCCCAGGGAGAGCACGTCTACTCGCCGAGGGAGAGCACGTCTACTCGCCCAGGGAGAGCACGTCTACTCGCCCAGGGAGAGCACGTCTACTCGCCCAGGGAGAGCACGTCTACTCGCCGAGGGAGAGCACGTCTACTCGCCGAGGGAGAGCACGTCTACTCGCCGAGGGAGAGCACGTCTACTCGCCGAGGGAGAGCACGTCTACTCGCCGAGGGAGAGCACGTCTACCTCCCGCCTGAGGGAGAGCACGGGGGGGGGGGGGACAAAGACAGGCGGCAGCAGCTTCGGTGAACGTCACCCGGGAGGCGACCGGGGCTGTCCCGGGGCAGTCCCGGGAAGCCGGCGTCCGACACAGGGAACCGTCAGCTGCCGGACCGGGGCGAATCCCCGCGGCCACGGCAGGGGTGGGGGCTCGAAGACAGCCGGCAGCCGCTTCGGTGAACGTCACCCGGGAGGAGACTGGGGCCCTCCCGGGACCGTCCCGGGAAGACGACGTTCGGCACGAGATCCCGGCCGCGGCCGGACCGGCTCGAAGCCTCGCGGTCCCGGCAGCAGCCGGAGCCGCTCGCCGCCTCGGGCTCCCGGCCCCCTACAGATCCGGCGACTCGTTCGCGGGCGGCGGGGGGAGGCAGTGGAGGGGGTGCGGGGAGAAGCGGCAGCGGAGGCGGAGGGGGGGGGGGCTCGAAGACAGCCGGCAGCCGCTTCGGTGAACGTCACCCAGGAGGCGATCGGGGCCGTCCCGGGGCCGTCCCGGGATGCCGGCTTCCGGCACGGGGTCCCGGCCGCGGCCGGACCGGCTCGTATCCCCGCGGCTCCGGCAGGGGGGGGGGGGGCTCGAAGACAGCCGGCAGTCGCCTCGGTGAACGTCACCCGGCCGGCGACCGCGGCCGTTCCGGGGCCGTCCCGGGAAGCCTGCGACAGGCACGGGGTCCCAGCCGCGGCCGGACCGACTCGAAGCCCCGCGGCCCCGGCACGGGGGAGGCCCAAAGACTGGCGGCAGCCGCTTCGCTGAACGTCACCCGGCCGGCGACCGGGGCCGTCCCGGGGCCGTCCCGGGATGCCGGCATCCGGCACGGGGTCCCGGCCGCGGCCGGAGCGGCTCGAATCCCCGCGGTCCCGGCAGCAGCCGGAGCCGCTCGCCGTTCGGGCTCCCGGCACCCTACGGATCCGGCGACTCGTTCGCCGGCGGCGGGGGGAGGCAGTGAAGGAGGTGCGGGCAGAAGCGGCAGCGGAGGCGGAGGGGGGGGGGGGGCTCGAAGACAGCCGGCAGCCGCTTCGGAGAACGTCACCCGGCCGGCGACCGCGGCCGTTCCGGGGCCGTCCCGGGAAGCCTGCGACAGGCACGGGGTCCCGGCCTCGGCCGGACCCGCACTGGGTGCCGCCGCCTCGGGCTCTCGGGACGGTATGGATCCGCCGACTCGTTCGCCGGCGGCGGGGGGAGGCAGTGGAGGGGGTGCGGGGAGAAGCGGCAGCGGAGGCGGAGGGGGGGGGGGGCTCGAAGACAGCCGGCAGCCGCTTCGGTGAACGTCACCCGGCCGGCGACCGGGGCCGTCCCGGGGCCGTCCGGGGATGCCGGCTTCCGGCACGGGGTCCCGGCCGCGGCCGGACCGGCTCGAATCCCCGCGGTCCCGGCAGCAGCCGGAGCCGCTCGCCGTTCGGGCTCCCGGCACCCTACAGATCCGGCGACTCGTTCGCGGGCGGCGGGGGGAGGCAGTGGAGGGGGTGCGGGCAGAAGCGGCCGCGGAGGCGGAGGGGGGGGGGGGGCTCGAAGACAGCCGGCAGCCGCTTCGGTGAACGTCACCCGGGAGGCGACCGGGACCGGCCCGGGAAGCCATCGTCCGGCCCCGGATCCCGGCCGCGGCCGGACCGGCTCGAAGCCCCGCGGCCCCGGCACGGGGGAGGCCCAAAGACTGGCGGCAGCCGCTTCGCTGAACGTCACCCGGCCGGCGACCGGGGCCGTCCCGGGGCCGTCCCGGGATGCCGGCTTCCGGCACGGGGTCCCGGCCGCGGCCGGACCGGCTCGAATCCCCGCGGTCCCGGCAGCAGCCGGAGCCGCTCGCCGTTCGGGCTCCCGGCACCCTACGGATCCGCCGACTCGTTCGCCGGCGGCGGGGGGAGGCAGTGGAGGGGGTGCGGGCAGAAGCGGCAGCGGAGGCGGAGGGGGGGGGGCTCGAAGACAGCCGGCAGCCGCTTCGGTGAACGTCACCCGGCCGGCGACCGGGGCCGTCCCGGGGCCGTCCGGGGATGCCGGCTTCCGGCACGGGGTCCCGGCCGCGGCCGGAGCGGCTCGAATCCCCGCGGTCCCGGCAGCAGCCGGAGCCGCTCGCCGTTCGGGCTCCCGGCACCCTACAGATCCGGCGACTCGTTCGCCGGCGGCGGGGGGAGGCAGTGGAGGGGGTGCGGGGAGAAGCGGCAGCGGAGGCGGAGGGGGGGGGGGGGCTCGAAGACAGCCGGCAGCCGCTTCGGTGAACGTCACCCGGCCGGCGACCGGGGCCGTCCCGGGGCCGTCCGGGGATGCCGGCTTCCGGCACGGGGTCCCGGCCGCGGCCGGAGCGGCTCGAATCCCCGCGGTCCCGGCAGCAGCCGGAGCCGCTCGCCGTTCGGGCTCCCGGCACCCTACAGATCCGGCGACTCGTTCGCCGGCGGCGGGGGGAGGCAGTGGAGGGGGTGCGGGGAGAAGCGGCAGCGGAGGCGGAGGGGGGGGGGGGGCTCGAAGACAGCCGGCAGCCGCTTCGGTGAACGTCACCCGGGAGGCGACCGGGACCGGCCCGGGAAGCCATCGTCCGGCCCGGGATCCCGGCCGCGGCCGGACCGGCTCGAATCCCCGCGGCCCCGGCACGGGGGAGGCCCAAAGACTGGCGGCAGCCGCTTCGCTGAACGTCACCCGGCCGGCGACCGGGGCCGTCCCGGGGCCGTCCCGGGATGCCGGCTTCCGGCACGGGGTCCCGGCCGCGGCCGGACCGGCTCGAATCCCCCCGGTCCCGGCAGCAGCCGGAGCCGCTCGCCGTTCGGGCTCCCGGCACCCTACGGATCCGGCGACTCGTTCGCCGGCGGCGGGGGGAGGCAGTGGAGGCGGTGCGGGGAGAAGCGGCAGCGGAGGCGGAGGGGGGGCGGGGGGGACGATAGTGGCGGGGGGCGGGGGGTGCTCGAAGGCAGCCGGCAGCCGGTTCGGTGAACATTCGCCGGGGCGGGGGGGGCGACCTGTCCGTGCCCGGGGCAGCCCCGGGAAGCCGGCAGCCAGCACGGGGTCCCGGCAGCACCTGTTCCCTGCCCTGGGACTTGCCGTGCCCGGCGGCCGGTTGCCGGGTGGGGGGAGCGATGAGAGGCGGGGCGCAGCGGCCGGGGCAGCGCCGGGCCGCAGCGGGGGGCTGGGCGGGTGGGGTAGGCGTCGAGCGGCAAGCCCTCGGCTGCAGCGAATGTTCGGCGGTGCGGGGCGGGGGGGGGACGGGACGACACGTTGGGGGCGCCGAGTCCGAGCCACCCCCGGCCCCAGGGGCGGCCGGAGGGGGAGGCCGGTGCCTGGCCCTGGGAGCTGCTGGGCGCCGGATGGCCGAGGGTGCGTCAGAAGCCGCCCGAGCGGTCGAGCAGGTCCTCCAGAAAGGCCTAGGGTGGCTTCGAGGGCCCCGGGAGCAGTCGAGGGAGGCCTCCAGGCAGGTCTGGAGTGGATGGGAGGCCTTCCAAAGCAGACAAGGGAGCCTGCAGAGCGTGCGGGGGAGGCTTCTGGTGCGGCCTGGGGTGGGACGGAAGCCTGCAGAGCGTGCGGGGGAGGCTTCTGGTGCGGCCTGGGGTGGCTGAGAAGCCTGCAGAGCGTGCGGGAGAGGCTTCTGTTGGGGCCTGGGGTGGCTGAGAAGCCTGCAGAGCGTGCGGGGGAGGCTTCTGCTGCGGCCTGGGGTGGCTGAGAAGCCTGCAGAGCGTGCGGGGGAGGCTTCTGCTGCGGCCTGGGGTGGCTGAGAAGCCTGCAGAGCGTGCGGGGGAGGCTTCTGCTGCGGCCTGGGGTGGCTGAGAAGCCTGCAGAGCGTGCGGGGGAGGCTTCTGGTGCGGCCTGGGGTGGGACGGAAGCCTGCAGAGCGTGCGGGGGAGGCTTCTGGTGCGGCCTGGGGTGGGACGGAAGCCTGCAGAGCGTGCGGGGGAGGCTTCTGGTGCGGCCTGGGGTGGGTCGGAAGCCTGCAGAGCGTGCGGGAGAGGCTTCTGCTGCGGCCTGGGGTGGGTCGGAAGCCTGCAGAGCGTGCGGGAGAGGCTTCTGTTGGGGCCTGGGGTGGCTGAGAAGCCTGCAGAGCGTGCGGGGGAGGCTTCTGCTGCGGCCTGGGGTGGCTGAGAAGCCTGCAGAGCGTGCGGGGGAGGCTTCTGCTGCGGCCTGGGGTGGCTGAGAAGCCTGCAGAGCGTGCGGGGGAGGCTTCTGGTGCGGCCTGGGGTGGCTGAGAAGCCTGCAGAGCGTGCGGGGGAGGCTTCTGGTGCGGCCTGGGGTGGGACGGAAGCCTGCAGAGCGTGCGGGGGAGGCTTCTGGTGCGGCCTGGGGTGGGTCGGAAGCCTGCAGAGCGTGCGGGAGAGGCTTCTGTTGGGGCCTGGGGTGGCTGAGAAGCCTGCAGAGCGTGCGGGGGAGGCTTCTGCTGCGGCCTGGGGTGGCTGAGAAGCCTGCAGAGCGTGCGGGGGAGGCTTCTGCTGCGGCCTGGGGTGGCTGAGAAGCCTGCAGAGCGTGCGGGGGAGGCTTCTGCTGCGGCCTGGGGTGGCTGAGAAGCCTGCAGAGCGTGCGGGGGAGGCTTCTGGTGCGGCCTGGGGTGGCTGAGAAGCCTGCAGAGCGTGCGGGGGAGGCTTCTGGTGCGGCCTGGGGTGGCTGAGAAGCCTGCAGAGCGTGCGGGGGAGGCTTCTGGTGCGGCCTGGGGTGGGACGGAAGCCTGCAGAGCATGCGGGGGAGGCTTCTGGTGCGGCCTGGGGTGGGACGGAAGCCTGCAGAGCGTGCGGGGGAGGCTTCTGGTGCGGCCTGGGGTGGGTCGGAAGCCTGCAGAGCGTGCGGGAGAGGCTTCTGCTGCGGCCTGGGGTGGGTGGGAAGCCTGCAGAGCGTGCGGGGGAGGCTTCTGGTGCGGCCTGGGGTGGCTGAGAAGCCTGAAGAGCGTGCGGGGGAGGCTTCTGGTGCGGCCTGGGGTGGCTGAGAAGCCTGAAGAGCGTGCGGGAGAGGCTTCTGGTGCGGCCTGGGGTGGCTGAGAAGCCTGCAGAGCGTGCGGGGGAGGCTTCTGGTGCGGCCTGGGGTGGCTGAGAAGCCTGAAGAGCGTGCGGGAGAGGCTTCTGCTGCGGCCTGGGGTGGCTGAGAAGCCTGCAGGGCGTGCGGGAGAGGCTTCTGCTGCGGCCTGGGGTGGCTGAGAAGCCTGCAGAGCGTGCGGGAGAGGCTTCTGGTGCGGCCTGGGGTGGGTCGGAAGCCTGCAGAGCGTGCGGGAGAGGCTTCTGCTGCGGCCTGGGGTGGGTCGGAAGCCTGCAGAGCGTGCGGGGGAGGCTTCTGCTGCGGCCTGGGGTCTCTGGGTGGCCTCTAGAGAGGTGCAAAAGACCCTCTGGGTTGGGCTGGGGTGGCTCTTGGACCCCTGCCACACAGTGGAGAGCGGCCTCCGGCCCGCCACCTGTGTCCCTGTGTGCCTGAGTGCCTGTGTCCCTGTGTCCCTGTGTCCCTGAGTGCCTGAGTGCCTGAGTGCCTGTGTCCCTGTGTCCCTGTGTCCCTGTGTCCCTGTGTGCCTGAGTGCCTGTGTCCCTGTGTCCCTGTGTCCCTGTGTCCCTGAGTGCCTGAGTGCCTGAGTGCCTGTGTCCCTGTGTCCTTGTGTCCCTGTGTCCCTGTGTCCCTGTGTGCCTGAGTGCCTGTGTCCCTGTGTCCCTGTCTGTGTACCTGTGTGCGAGAGTGTCCGGCACGCCACCCAGCGGCGGCGGGCAAGCAGGTAGGCGGGTGGGCGGGCCGGCGAGGGCCAGTGTGAGTTTGGGGGGTGGGAGGGGAGGCGGCAGCTGGAAGCGTCAGAGGAGGGGGCGTGGCTCCGGCTGGCCCCGGGAGCAGGTTCCCGGGACCGGGACCGGCTGGACCCGGCGAGTGGTTGATCCCGGGGCGGGGGGCAGAGGCGGCGGGAAGCGGCAGCTGCGTGTGCGGCGGGGGGGTGGAGGGCGAACCGCGGCGGGAAGCGGATGCTTCAGAGCAGGTTACGGGGGCGGGGACGGACGACACCACCTGTCCCCGCCCCGGGACGGGCTGGACCCGGCGCCCTGGACCCGGCGCCGTGTACCCGCCGCCGCCCCCGCCGCCGCCCCCCTCCGCCACCCCGGGACCCCGACGTTTTTTGGCGCCCGCGCCTTTTTTTGCTCCCCGCCTGCCCGCGCTGCCCCGGGCCCTCCCCCGGGGCGGGGCGGGAGGGAGGGAGGGACGGACGGACGGGTAGCCGGGGATCTCCGAGCGCGCGCCACCAGACCGAGGCGGGTCCCGGCGGCGGCGGCGGCGGCGGCGGCGGCGGGCGGCAGCAGCAAGCGACGGCGGGGGGGGCAGGCTAGGGAGAGAGGGGGAGCGGCATGCGGTAGGGCTGGGGGGTTTGTTTCGGGGGGGAGGGGTGGGGGGGGGGTGGCAGCGGTCAGCGAGAGCGGGGAGAGGGGGAGCGGCATGCGGTAGGGCTGGGGTGTTTTTGGGGTGGGGGCGTTGGGGGGATTAGCGGGCGGGCGGGCAGCCCAGCCAAGCGGCAAGCCGGGGGGCGGGCGAGGGCGGCTTTAGGGCCGGAGGAGCGGAGCGCAACCTCCCCCGTGCAGGCTACAGCGTGGAGAGCAGCAAGTTTTTGGGGACGGGGGACGACGGACGGGAGGGGCAGCGGCGAGAGGCTAGCTGCGGCAAGGGGCACCGGCACGGCCGCCCTAACAGCGCCGCCTCGGTCGCAGGGGTTAGAGAGCAGCCGGGCAGCCCGCGTCGCGATCCCCCCTCCAGGGGACAATGTGGGAAGGGGAAGCCGCGGCGGCTTTGGCGGGGGGTGCCCAGCTGCTAGCGGCTTCGGGGGGCAGTTAGCGGCGGCGGGGCGGGGGGAGATGGGTCGCGGCAGCGGCAAGAGATAACGGCGGGCGGGGGGGCTCCGTGCAAAGCGGTAACGGGAGCCGGGGGGTGTGGGGAGCTGGGGGTGGCAGCAGCGGCAAGAGGCAACGTCGGGAGGGGGGGCTCCGCGCAAACCGGTAACGGGGGCCGGGGGGTGTGGGGGGGGGCGGTGGC
>NW_027142686.1:82500-85000 GCF_026170545.1 Melanerpes formicivorus
CTAAGTAGATCAATCTAGGCACTGTGTACACTTTTAACATGTCCAATTTTTGAAATGGTTTTAAAGGGGCTCTTTCGATGCGATTGAGCCAAACTTCTAATTTATTTTGTAATTCGGGCTTAACTATCCCCACCCAAGGGTCGATTTGCAAGCCAAGATATTTCTCTGACTGACCCGGGTGGATCATGTTTAAAGGGGTACCGCTGATAAGCCATGGAGGACAGTCATTGATGGTATAAGAGTCCTTAGTTGGTTGAATAAAGAAACCATGGCACTTTTCCCCCTGCGTTTTTAATCCAGTTAAGTCACAAAATGCTTCTAGAATTTCAATATTTTTCTCCATTCCTGATTGGGACTTACTCAGCAGGACCAGGTCGTCTGCAAAAGCCAGAGCTGTTAATTTGCCATTCCCGTGTTGGAACCCCTCCCCACACTCTTCTAATTTACATAACAGAGGGTCAATGCACAGGTTAAAGAGGAGTGGTGACATGGGATCGCCCTGTTTCACACCAGTTTTGATTCCTATTGACTCAGACTCTCCTTCTTTAGTTTTGATTCTGGTGTGGATGTTTTGATAGAAGTCCTTAATTAATGCTATTATGTGGTCATCCAGGCCCTTTTGCTTTAGCACCGCCAGGATGTGGGTGTGGCTCACTGAATCAAAGGCTTTGGCCAAATCGACAAAGACAACCCCCAGGGGTTTCTTTTGTTTCTTTGCATTCCTAATTAATAGCTGTAATAGTTTTAAGTTCTCAGCACAGCCAGAAGATTGAGTGAAGCCTCTCTGCCTGGGGTTAATGGGACACGCCTTTGCCAACCTCGCAGTTAAGATTCTTGAATAGAGTCTCAGGATGATGGAACCAATAGTAATTGGCCGCCAGTTATTAATATCATTTTGGCGTTCGGGCGCTGATGATTTAGGTATTAGGATTGTTCGGCATCCCCTTATTACATCTGGAATTTTGCCACTTAACAGCCAGAGATTAAATAGTTCTTTGATCTCCTCACAATTTGGATCCATTTTAAGCAGGGCCTTCAGGGTGATCCCATCAGGGCCTGGTGCCGATTTTTTATTCATGTCTTTGATATTCTTAAGGATCTCTTTCTCTGTAATCAATTCCTTAAAAGCCGAATTATCCGCCCGCCCCACAGACTGGAATGCTCCAAGTCCTTGAAATAAGTTCTGAGACTCCCACCTAGATCTGAAGGTGTTACTGACCTCTTCCAGGGGGATGGCACATTGCGCAGAGTCTTTTTCATCCAGAATCATATTCGCTAACTTCCCTCGATCTAAGCGGAAGAGGCGTTGGAATCGGAGAAATTCTCCACGCTTTCTGGCTCTTTTTCTCATCCACTCCTTTTGAGGTTTCTTCTGCTGAGGTTTACGTTGGCTCTTTTTTGGCGCTTTCTGTTCAATTGATTTCTCAAACAAATACAAATATTGGTCCTGAGCTACCTCATTGAGTAATTTTAATGAGTCTGTATTGCCTTCAATTATTTGTTTATATGTATTATTAAGGATGGGCAGCTTCCCTGATGTCATCTTTTCATTAATAGTCTTTTTATAGTGGGCTAGCAGCTCCCTTTCACCAGAAGATGGAATCACAGTCCTCTCCTCTTTTAACCTGTTCTTGCTCTCTTGTGTTTTCTCTCTTTCTGGCACCACAGTTTCTCTTAATAGTCTTCTCTTTTCACTGATCTGTTTTGCTGTTTTAGTTGTTAATTTTTCAGCAATCAATTTGTTAATATTTTTCCTCCCTTCAAACTCTTGATTTAGTTTCTGTAATATTTCTGTTTCCTCTTGGGACCAGATTTTCTTGTGAGCACCTCTTTTAGAGGTCTCCTTGGGGCGAGATGCTTCAATTCTTTCTGCGTTTCTCAGGGCTGGGTGAGCTAATCTCTTATGTTGTCCCAAGCCAATTTTAGTTTTAAAACATTTTTTACATTCTTCACACATAAACCCTTCTACCTGGGTAGGCTCTTGGACCCCTTTGCATTTTGGGAGATGGCATGAGATACTATGATGCTTTTCATTTGTCTTCCCACAGCGGGAACATTGGAAATTGATCTTTCTTTTCCCATGGGCTCTCTTTAGATGGTCAATCAATCTCGTCATATTGCCTGCCCGAGTGGTACAGCATGGACATGTCGGGTTGTCCTCTGGCATCTTCACCAGGGGGGTCCCAGGACAGATGTCAGCTGTATTATCCACCTCGGACGATGCGGTTAGTATTGAGAGCTGACTCATAGAGCTCGGGGTTTCAGGACACTCCACCTCCTCGTTCCTGCTCCTCTCTGTGCTTTCATCTCGGATATCTTTCCCATGAGCTGGAGAAGTGGGTCCTACATACACCTCCGGCAATACTATCAGTTTCTCATTCCAGATAGGATCGTAGGCAGTATTGTCATTGGTTATCATTGAGTTCTTGAACTCTATTCCAGCCAGACATACCCCTATCTCCTCGTCTGGTAGTCTCATATCACGTTTGGTCGCAACCTC
>NW_027142686.1:95000-102500 GCF_026170545.1 Melanerpes formicivorus
CGCCCCTCTGGAGCCAGGAGGAAGCCGTGCTGGGGCACCGGCTTGCCCTCCTCCCCCCATGCCGGGCTCCATAGCGTACGAGTGGCCAGTCACCGCCGCTGGCTTTTCCCTTAGATGCCGTGCCCCCGCGGGCTGCGGCTTTGGCCATGGGGGGGAACCCCCGTGAAGAGGGTCCAGTGCTGGGAACTCTCTCTGCCCCTTACCGGGCTCTCTCTCGCCGTGCCTGGACGGGCTTGCTTTCCATTCTTGGTGGGACCGACGCCGGCACCACATCTCCCCGGCTTTCTCTGCCCCCGTGCCCCACCGGGCAAACTTCGCTTCGGGGGTTCCACACTTCGGCAGTGGCCGGCGCCAGCCACTCGTCAACTTTTTTTCTTTTCCCCGCTTTCGTTGCCGAGCCCGGGCTGGGCTCCGGCTCACGGACGAGCGAAACCCATCCAACACCGCTGAGGGTGCGCCAGCGGCCGCTCCAAACCGCCGCGCCTTTGTTCGGCCCCGCGGGTCCCCTCTCTGACCCGGGCGAAAGCCACCGAGAAGCCAGACGGACCCCTGCCCAGCCGCCTGGCGGGTGGCTTGGAGCAGCCGCTCGGCAGCGCTGCCCTGGGAGTGCTCGGCGTCGCTTGTTCCCTCATATACGGAACTGGAGGGCCGTCAGCTCCGCGAGCGCACAACCAGCCGACCTCCGCCCAGCGGCAGGTCGCAGAAATCACGCCGGCTTGTACGATGACGTAGGCGGAGGCAGAGCGCAACAGCGACCCCTTGGCGACAAGCGCGATCTCCGCGGAGAGCACGTCTACTCGCCGAGGGAGAGCACGTCTACTCGCCCAGGGAGAGCACGTCTACTCGCCCAGGGAGAGCACGTCTACTCGCCCAGGGAGAGCACGTCTACTCGCCCAGGGAGAGCACGTCTACTCGCCCAGGGAGAGCACGTCTACTCGCCCAGGGAGAGCACGTCTACTCGCCCAGGGAGAGCACGTCTACTCGCCCAGGGAGAGCACGTCTACTCGCCCAGGGAGAGCACGTCTACTCGCCCAGGGAGAGCACGTCTACTCGCCCAGGGAGAGCACGTCTACTCGCCGAGGGAGAGCACGTCTACTCGCCCAGGGAGAGCACGTCTACTCGCCCAGGGAGAGCACGTCTACTCGCCCAGGGAGAGCACGTCTACTCGCCGAGGGAGAGCACGTCTACTCGCCGAGGGAGAGCACGTCTACTCGCCGAGGGAGAGCACGTCTACTCGCCGAGGGAGAGCACGTCTACTCGCCGAGGGAGAGCACGTCTACCTCCCGCCTGAGGGAGAGCACGGGGGGGGGGGGGACAAAGACAGGCGGCAGCAGCTTCGGTGAACGTCACCCGGGAGGCGACCGGGGCTGTCCCGGGGCAGTCCCGGGAAGCCGGCGTCCGACACAGGGAACCGTCAGCTGCCGGACCGGGGCGAATCCCCGCGGCCACGGCAGGGGTGGGGGCTCGAAGACAGCCGGCAGCCGCTTCGGTGAACGTCACCCGGGAGGAGACTGGGGCCCTCCCGGGACCGTCCCGGGAAGACGACGTTCGGCACGAGATCCCGGCCGCGGCCGGACCGGCTCGAAGCCTCGCGGTCCCGGCAGCAGCCGGAGCCGCTCGCCGCCTCGGGCTCCCGGCCCCCTACAGATCCGGCGACTCGTTCGCGGGCGGCGGGGGGAGGCAGTGGAGGGGGTGCGGGGAGAAGCGGCAGCGGAGGCGGAGGGGGGGGGGCTCGAAGACAGCCGGCAGCCGCTTCGGTGAACGTCACCCAGGAGGCGATCGGGGCCGTCCCGGGGCCGTCCCGGGATGCCGGCTTCCGGCACGGGGTCCCGGCCGCGGCCGGACCGGCTCGTATCCCCGCGGCTCCGGCAGGGGGGGGGGGGGCTCGAAGACAGCCGGCAGTCGCCTCGGTGAACGTCACCCGGCCGGCGACCGCGGCCGTTCCGGGGCCGTCCCGGGAAGCCTGCGACAGGCACGGGGTCCCAGCCGCGGCCGGACCGACTCGAAGCCCCGCGGCCCCGGCACGGGGGAGGCCCAAAGACTGGCGGCAGCCGCTTCGCTGAACGTCACCCGGCCGGCGACCGGGGCCGTCCCGGGGCCGTCCCGGGATGCCGGCATCCGGCACGGGGTCCCGGCCGCGGCCGGAGCGGCTCGAATCCCCGCGGTCCCGGCAGCAGCCGGAGCCGCTCGCCGTTCGGGCTCCCGGCACCCTACGGATCCGGCGACTCGTTCGCCGGCGGCGGGGGGAGGCAGTGAAGGAGGTGCGGGCAGAAGCGGCAGCGGAGGCGGAGGGGGGGGGGGGGCTCGAAGACAGCCGGCAGCCGCTTCGGAGAACGTCACCCGGCCGGCGACCGCGGCCGTTCCGGGGCCGTCCCGGGAAGCCTGCGACAGGCACGGGGTCCCGGCCTCGGCCGGACCCGCACTGGGTGCCGCCGCCTCGGGCTCTCGGGACGGTATGGATCCGCCGACTCGTTCGCCGGCGGCGGGGGGAGGCAGTGGAGGGGGTGCGGGGAGAAGCGGCAGCGGAGGCGGAGGGGGGGGGGGGCTCGAAGACAGCCGGCAGCCGCTTCGGTGAACGTCACCCGGCCGGCGACCGGGGCCGTCCCGGGGCCGTCCGGGGATGCCGGCTTCCGGCACGGGGTCCCGGCCGCGGCCGGACCGGCTCGAATCCCCGCGGTCCCGGCAGCAGCCGGAGCCGCTCGCCGTTCGGGCTCCCGGCACCCTACAGATCCGGCGACTCGTTCGCGGGCGGCGGGGGGAGGCAGTGGAGGGGGTGCGGGCAGAAGCGGCCGCGGAGGCGGAGGGGGGGGGGGGGCTCGAAGACAGCCGGCAGCCGCTTCGGTGAACGTCACCCGGGAGGCGACCGGGACCGGCCCGGGAAGCCATCGTCCGGCCCCGGATCCCGGCCGCGGCCGGACCGGCTCGAAGCCCCGCGGCCCCGGCACGGGGGAGGCCCAAAGACTGGCGGCAGCCGCTTCGCTGAACGTCACCCGGCCGGCGACCGGGGCCGTCCCGGGGCCGTCCCGGGATGCCGGCTTCCGGCACGGGGTCCCGGCCGCGGCCGGACCGGCTCGAATCCCCGCGGTCCCGGCAGCAGCCGGAGCCGCTCGCCGTTCGGGCTCCCGGCACCCTACGGATCCGCCGACTCGTTCGCCGGCGGCGGGGGGAGGCAGTGGAGGGGGTGCGGGCAGAAGCGGCAGCGGAGGCGGAGGGGGGGGGGGCTCGAAGACAGCCGGCAGCCGCTTCGGTGAACGTCACCCGGCCGGCGACCGGGGCCGTCCCGGGGCCGTCCGGGGATGCCGGCTTCCGGCACGGGGTCCCGGCCGCGGCCGGAGCGGCTCGAATCCCCGCGGTCCCGGCAGCAGCCGGAGCCGCTCGCCGTTCGGGCTCCCGGCACCCTACAGATCCGGCGACTCGTTCGCCGGCGGCGGGGGGAGGCAGTGGAGGGGGTGCGGGGAGAAGCGGCAGCGGAGGCGGAGGGGGGGGGGGGGCTCGAAGACAGCCGGCAGCCGCTTCGGTGAACGTCACCCGGCCGGCGACCGGGGCCGTCCCGGGGCCGTCCGGGGATGCCGGCTTCCGGCACGGGGTCCCGGCCGCGGCCGGAGCGGCTCGAATCCCCGCGGTCCCGGCAGCAGCCGGAGCCGCTCGCCGTTCGGGCTCCCGGCACCCTACAGATCCGGCGACTCGTTCGCCGGCGGCGGGGGGAGGCAGTGGAGGGGGTGCGGGGAGAAGCGGCAGCGGAGGCGGAGGGGGGGGGGGGGCTCGAAGACAGCCGGCAGCCGCTTCGGTGAACGTCACCCGGGAGGCGACCGGGACCGGCCCGGGAAGCCATCGTCCGGCCCGGGATCCCGGCCGCGGCCGGACCGGCTCGAATCCCCGCGGCCCCGGCACGGGGGAGGCCCAAAGACTGGCGGCAGCCGCTTCGCTGAACGTCACCCGGCCGGCGACCGGGGCCGTCCCGGGGCCGTCCCGGGATGCCGGCTTCCGGCACGGGGTCCCGGCCGCGGCCGGACCGGCTCGAATCCCCCCGGTCCCGGCAGCAGCCGGAGCCGCTCGCCGTTCGGGCTCCCGGCACCCTACGGATCCGGCGACTCGTTCGCCGGCGGCGGGGGGAGGCAGTGGAGGCGGTGCGGGGAGAAGCGGCAGCGGAGGCGGAGGGGGGGCGGGGGGGGACGATAGTGGCGGGGGGCGGGGGGGTGCTCGAAGGCAGCCGGCAGCCGGTTCGGTGAACATTCGCCGGGGCGGGGGGGCGACCTGTCCGTGCCCGGGGCAGCCCCGGGAAGCCGGCAGCCAGCACGGGGTCCCGGCAGCACCTGTTCCCTGCCCTGGGACTTGCCGTGCCCGGCGGCCGGTTGCCGGGTGGGGGGAGCGATGAGAGGCGGGGCGCAGCGGCCGGGGCAGCGCCGGGCCGCAGCGGGGGGCTGGGCGGGTGGGGTAGGCGTCGAGCGGCAAGCCCTCGGCTGCAGCGAATGTTCGGCGGTGCGGGGCGGGGGGGGGACGGGACGACACGTTGGGGGCGCCGAGTCCGAGCCACCCCCGGCCCCAGGGGCGGCCGGAGGGGGAGGCCGGTGCCTGGCCCTGGGAGCTGCTGGGCGCCGGATGGCCGAGGGTGCGTCAGAAGCCGCCCGAGCGGTCGAGCAGGTCCTCCAGAAAGGCCTAGGGTGGCTTCGAGGGCCCCGGGAGCAGTCGAGGGAGGCCTCCAGGCAGGTCTGGAGTGGATGGGAGGCCTTCCAAAGCAGACAAGGGAGGCTGCCAGCGGGGCCTAGGCTGGCACTGCAGCCTGTAAATGGTTGGGGGGGGGGGCCTCTGGTGCGGCCTGGAGTCTCTGGGTGGCGTCCAGAGAGGTGCAAAAGATCCTCTGGTGCGGCCTGTGGTGGCGGAGAAGCCTGCAGAGCGTGCGGGGGAGGCTTCTGGTGCGGCCTGGGGTGGGTCGGAAGCCTGCAGAGCGTGCGGGGGAGGCTTCTGTTGGGGCCTGGGGTGGGTCAGAAGCCTACAGAGCGTGCGGGGGAGGCTTCTGGTGCGGCCTGGGGTGGGTCGGAAGCCTGCAGAGCGTGCGGGAGAGGCTTCTGTTGGGGCCTGGGGTGGCTGAGAAGCCTGCAGAGCGTGCGGGAGAGGCTTCTGCTGCGGCCTGGGGTGGCTGAGAAGCCTGCAGAGCGTGCGGGAGAGGCTTCTGGTGCGGCCTGGGGTGGCTGAGAAGCCTGCAGAGCGTGCGGGAGAGGCTTCTGCTGCGGCCTGGGGTGGCTGAGAAGCCTGCAGAGCGTGCGGGAGAGGCTTCTGCTGCGGCCTGGGGTGGCTGAGAAGCCTGCAGAGCGTGCGGGAGAGGCTTCTGCTGCGGCCTGGGGTGGCTGAGAAGCCTGCAGGGCGTGCGGGAGAGGCTTCTGCTGCGGCCTGGGGTGGGTGGGAAGCCTGCAGAGCGTGCGGGGGAGGCTTCTGGTGCGGCCTGGGGTGGCTGAGAAGCCTGCAGAGCGTGCGGGGGAGGCTTCTGGTGCGGCCTGGGGTGGCTGAGAAGCCTGCAGAGCGTGCGGGAGAGGCTTCTGGTGCGGCCTGGGGTGGCTGAGAAGCCTGCAGAGCGTGCGGGGGGAGGCTTCTGGTGCGGCCTGGGGTGGCTGAGAAGCCTGCAGAGCGTGCGGGAGAGGCTTCTGCTGCGGCCTGGGGTGGCTGAGAAGCCTGCAGAGCGTGCGGGGGAGGCTTCTGGTGCGGCCTGGGGTGGCTGAGAAGCCTGCAGAGCGTGCGGGAGAGGCTTCTGGTGCGGCCTGGGGTGGCTGAGAAGCCTGCAGAGCGTGCGGGAGAGGCTTCTGCTGCGGCCTGGGGTGGCTGAGAAGCCTGCAGAGCGTGCGGGGGAGGCTTCTGGTGCGGCCTGGGGTGGGTCGGAAGCCTGCAGAGCATGCGGGGGAGGCTTCTGCTGCGGCCTGGGGTGGCTGAGAAGCCTGCAGAGCGTGCGGGGGAGGCTTCTGGTGCGGCCTGGGGTGGCTGAGAAGCCTGCAGAGCGTGCGGGAGAGGCTTCTGGTGCGGCCTGGGGTGGCTGAGAAGCCTGCAGTGCGTGCGGGGGAGGCTTCTGCTGCGGCCTGGGGTGGCTGAGAAGCCTGCAGAGCGTGCGGGAGAGGCTTCTGCTGCGGCCTGGGGTGGGTCGGAAGCCTGCAGAGCGTGCGGGAGAGGCTTCTGCTGCGGCCAGGGGTGGGTCGGAAGCCTGCAGAGCTTGCGGGGGAGGCTTCTGGTGCGGCCTGGGGTGGGTCGGAAGCCTGCAGAGCATGCGGGGGAGGCTTCTGCTGCGGCCTGGGGTCTCTGGGTGGCCTCTAGAGAGGTGCAAAAGACCCTCTGGGTTGGGCTGGGGTGGCTCTTGGACCCCTGCCACACAGTGGAGAGAGGCCTCCGGCCCGCCACCTGTGTCCCTGTGTGCCTGAGTGCCTGTGTCCCTGTGTCCCTGTGTCCCTGTGTCCCTGAGTGCCTGAGTGCCTGTGTCCCTGTGTCCCTGTGTCCCTGTGTCCCTGAGTGCCTGAGTGCCTGTGTCCCTGTGTCCCTGTGTCCCTGAGTGCCTGAGTGCCTGAGTGCCTGTGTCCCTGTGTCCTTGTGTCCCTGTGTCCCTGTGTGCCTGAGTGCCTGTGTCCCTGTGTCCCTGTCTGTGTACCTGTGTGCGAGTGTCCGGCACGCCACCCAGCGGCGGCGGGCAAGCAGGTAGGCGGGTGGGCGGGCCGGCGAGGGCCAGTGTGAGTTTGGGGGGTGGGAGGGGAGGCGGCAGCTGGAAGCGTCAGAGGAGGGGGCGTGGCTCCGGCTGGCCCCGGGAGCAGGTTCCCGGGACCGGGACCGGCTGGACCCGGCGGGTGGTTGATCCCGGGGCGGGGGGCAGAGGCGGCGGGAAGCGGCAGCTGCGTGTGCGGCGGGGGGGGTGGAGGGCGAACCGCGGCGGGAAGCGGATGCTTCAGAGCAGGTTACGGGGGCGGGGACGGACGACACCACCTGTCCCCGCCCCGGGACGGGCTGGACCCGGCGCCCTGGACCCGGCGCCGTGTACCCGCCGCCGCCCCCGCCGCCGCCCCCCTCCGCCACCCCGGGACCCCGACGTTTTTTGGCGCCCGCGCCTTTTTTTGCTCCCCGCCTGCCCGCGCTGCCCCGGGCCCTCCCCCGGGGCGGGGCGGGAGGGAGGGACGGACGGACGGGTAGCCGGGGATCTCCGAGCGCGCGCCACCAGACCGAGGCGGGTCCCGGCGGCGGCGGCGGCGGCGGCGGCGGCGGCGGCAGCAAGCGACGGCGGGGGGGGCAGGCTAGGGAGAGAGGGGGAGCGGCATGCGGTAGGGCTGGGGGGTTTGTTTCGGGGGGGAGGGGTGGGGGGGGGGTGGCAGCGGTCAGCGAGAGCGGGGAGAGGGGGAGCGGCATGCGGTAGGGCTGGGGTGTTTTTGGGGTGGGGGCGTTGGGGGGATTAGCGGGCGGGCGGGCAGCCGAGCCAAGCGGCAAGCCGGGGGGCGGGCGAGGGCGGCTTTAGGGCCGGAGGAGCGGAGCGCAACC
>NW_027142686.1:110000-112500 GCF_026170545.1 Melanerpes formicivorus
GCGCCTCCTCCCCCAACCGGGCTCTCGTCTCCCCCAACGCCCCACCGGGCGTCGCTGGACCAACGGGGAACCCCTGCCGGCGAAGCCCCGGCGGGACGAACTCCGCGAGAGCGGGCGCTCCGGGAGCGGGGAGCTACGGAGCGCTCCCCGAGTCTGCACTTAGGGGGACGAAGGCCCCTCCCCGCCCGGGGGAGAGCCTGCGAGGCGACCCCAGCCGCGCCGCTCGGCGGGCACCGAGGCGGCGATTGATCGTCAAGCGACGCTCAGACAGGCGTAGCCCCGGGAGGAACCCGGGGCCGCAAGTGCGTTCGAAGTGTCGATGATCAATGTGTCCTGCAATTCACATTAATTCTCGCAGCTAGCTGCGTTCTTCATCGACGCACGAGCCGAGTGATCCACCGCTAAGAGTTGTCTGGCTTTTCGGCACCGCCCCGCCAGCGCGGAGGGGCCGGGACCGCTCGCAAAGGAGCGGCCCCTCGGAGAGCGCGGCACGGCGGCCGCTCGCCTCACATTGACCGTACAAGCACAGGAGAGGGGGGGAAAATAAAACGAAACCCCGAAGCGGCAAAAGCAAGGGGCGGGGAGCCCGCGCTCCCGGCTTTTTTCCCTCCCCCGAGGAGGGAAAAACGCACCTTGCGGCGCTTCGGGGCCGGACCAGGCGCCCGGGCTCGCTCCGACCTCGGCGCGGAGGAGGCCCGCCGCGCGCCGCCGGGAACGTGCCCCGAACCCGGCCTCGCCTCGCGTGCACGGGGAAATAAAACCCCCTTCGCTTCCCCACCCAACGGCGGGGGGGGGTGTGTCTCTCGCTGGCCGCCCCGTGCCGTCGCGGAGACGCCACGAAGCGAGGCAGCGGAGACCCCCCCCCCCCCCGCCCCGGGGAGCGAAGGGGGCCGGGCGCACAACCCCGCCGGAGGAGAGCGCGCGCGCGCCTCCGCACCGGCCCCTCCAACGCCGCCACCGCTGCGGCCCATCCCGGACTTTCTTTTCCCCCCGCTTTGGCCCCGGGGCCGAGCCCCGGCCGGCTCGCGCCCTCGGGCGGCTTCCTCTCGCCACCGAACCCCCCCCGCCGCGGGGGACGGAAAACGGCTTGCGAGACGGAAAGCCCGAGCCCACGTGGGACGCCACCGCGGCGACCCGCCGGCCCTCGCCGGGCGGCGCACCCGCCGACCGACAAACCCCAGCGGCACGAGCCCCTTCCATCCTCCCCCGGCGCCACCGCGCCGCCGGCTTCGCTCGCTCGACCCCTTCCGTGGCCCCGCGGCCAGGCGGACAGCAGACGGCGCTGAGCCGGGGGGCGGGCCCCCGCTCTCCCCGTTTCCACGCGGAGACCGGGGGTGGGACGCCCCCGGCTGCCCGCCCGTCCCCCACCCGGCACGCGCCGGGAAGGCGAACGGGGAAGCCCGCGGGCAGGGCCCGGGACCGGGACAGCCGCAGCCGGTGGCAGGGTGCCCTCCGGCGAGGGACCGGAGCCGGAGACGCCGAGCGACGCCCGCCGCCGCTCGGACGCGGTCACGCCACCCGAAACCGGCCCCGGACGGGGGGGAACCGGCAGCGCGAGACCGCCGAGGGCGCCAGCTCGCCGGGGCCCCGCTCTGGGGCCTGGGCAAAGGGAAAAGGGACCGGGAGGTCCGCAGCGGCCCGCGCCGCAAGAGGCGCCGCCGCCGAGCCGCGGCAACGCGCCCGCACAAAACCCCCGGCGGGGGCGAAGCGCCCTGGGCCAGCCCCCACCGCGGGGGCTCGCCGCCCCGGCCCGCGAGAAGCCCGCGCTTCAACGCGCCGCCGGGGACGCCCGTGGCGAGGCGAGGCGCGGGCCGGACCACGGCCGACCTCGCGCGGTGGGCTCTCTCCGGCCGAGCGCTCGGACCGCAGAGAGGGGGGGGCAGCAGAGTCCCCTCCCCGGCCCGGCGGGCCCCCGGAGGACGACGAGCGCGACGACGGCGGACCTAGCCAGAGGCATTGCGGGGGCAACCCCCGCCCCTCTGAAGGCACCCGCCCGCCCCCCGCGCTCGCCCCCCGCATCCGGGGGTGGCGCGCCGAGCCGCCCGGGTCTTTAAACCGCCGCCCGGCTTCCTCCGCGGTAGGGCAAGGCCGCGGACGAAGGCGCGGAACGCTAGGTACCTGACCCTGGGGTGAGGGAAACCAGACTTAAGGCCCCGCGGGGGTGCCTCCCCCCACTGCCGCCGTCGGGGGGAGCGTCCGCCCGCGGGGGCCGCGCCCGACGTCCGCCGCCACCTACCGCGCCCCTGGCCTGGCCCGAGGCCCGGGGTTTCCCTCAGTCAGCCGGCGCTGCGCTCGGGGAGGAGGGACGCGGCTGGGGACGCCCATGCCGCGCGCTCGCCGCGCGGCGAGCGCCCGGCTACGGCGGCCCCGGCGGCGGACCGGCGCAGGGCCGGCGACGACGGCGACGCGGCTGGGCGGGCCGAGGGCCCGGGAGAGCCCGCTCGACGACACCCCGCGCGGACCGGGAGCATCGCTCGGAGCGCCGCCCGATGCCCGTCCA
>NW_027142686.1:115000-125000 GCF_026170545.1 Melanerpes formicivorus
CGGAGGGGACGGTGCCTCTCCGACCCTGGCGGGCCGGGCTCCTCCCGCGAAGGCCGCGGACGAGGCGGCCCGGCAACCCGCTGACGCGGCTAGTTCCCTCGCGTGCGCACGCAAGCACACGCTTCCCGACTCCACGCGGCCACAGAGGCCGGCTGGGGCTCCCCCGCCCCCGAGGCCGGCCCCTGGCTGCCAGATCCCGGGCACGATTCAGGCAGCAGCAGCGGAAGCGAGCGATACCGACACGCCCGGCGGGGAGAAGGCCCTCGTCTCTCTCCCCGCCTTGCCACGGGAGCACCGGGACGTGCTAGAGGAGACAGCGACCCGCGGAAGCGGGGCGCGCCCCCGGCACGCCAGGACCTTAGAGCCGGGGCGGCTCGCTCGGCAGCGGGCGGGGGTACGGGCCACAAAGCCGCCCTTCTCAGGCTAGAGGTTTCATTTAGGGAGGAACCCTCGGGGACCCCACCCGGGCAGGTGAGGCCTCACGCGCGGCGCCGCTTTTAGCCCCTTTTAACTTTCGCGACGCCGCCGCCTCGCTCTCGGCTCGGCCAACCCCCGCCACACGCAGCTGCTCGCGGCCGGCACCCGCGGGTACCCGGAACCGAGGACGACACCGGCGCCTCACGCGTTTTAGGACACCTGAAAACTCACGGGGCCACGCAGCAGTCACAAAGCCGGTTGCGGTAGACCGGTCCCCGAACCCTGCCCCAGCGCCGGGGGGGAGGTGGAAAGGGGAGGATGCGGCAAGGCACGCGCCGGGCCGCTAACGCCACGGCTCCCCCCCGCTCGAGCCGCTCGGGGCTGGGGGAACGAGGACGACACCTCACACGCGACGGGAAGCGAAGTGGAAAGGAAGACCGCCCTTGCCCTGCCGGCCGGGGGCCCTTTCCGACGCGACCCGAAAGGCCTCATCGATCAACAAGGACAGAAGGAAAGGAAGCCAGCGGAGGCCCCACGGCCTCGCTCTTCTGGGACAGACACAGCCACGCGCACCCGCCACCGCCCTCGGGAGCAGCCAGCAGGCACGGGGCTCGGCGTGCGGGCAACACGCCGGAGGAGCAAACGGGGCGCCCTCCAGAGATGGGGGGGGGGCAAGCTGCACCGGGCCGCACCGGCTCACAGGGCACCTCTGCCTCCCCGAAATGTGGGCTTGCATTTTCCCTCAAGCTGCACCGAGTTACATCTCCATCACGGGGCGCCCCTCTGGAGCCAGGAGGAAGCCGTGCTGGGGCACCGGCTTGCCCTCCTCCCCCCATGCCGGGCTCCATAGCATACGAGTGGCCAGTCACCGCCGCTGGCTTTTCCCTTAGATGCCGTGCCCCCGCGGGCTGCGGCTTTGGCCATGGGGGGGAACCCCCGTGAAGAGGGTCCAGTGCTGGGAACTCTCTCTGCCCCTTACCGGGCTCTCTCTCGCCGTGCCTGGACGGGCTTGCTTTCCATTCTTGGTGGGACCGACGCCAGCACCACGTCTCCCCGGCTTTCTCTGCCCCCGTGCCCCACCGGGCAAACTTCGCTTCGGGGGTTCCACACTTCGGCAGTGGCCGGCGCCAGCCACTCGTCAACTTTTTTTCTTTTCCCCGCTTTCGTTGCTGAGCCCGGGCTGGGCTCCGGCTCACGGACGAGCGAAACCCATCCAACACCGCTGAGGGTGCGCCAGCGGCCGCTCCAAACCGCCGCGCCTTTGTTCGGCCCCGCGGGTCCCCTCTCTGACCCGGGCGAAAGCCACCGAGAAGCCAGACGGACCCCTGCCCAGCCGCCTGGCGGGTGGCTTGGAGCAGCCGCTCGGCAGCGCTGCCCTGGGAGTGCTCGGCGTCACTCGTTCCCTCATATACGGAACTGGAGGGCCGTCAGCTCCGCGAGCGCACAACCAGCCGACCTCCGCCCAGCGGCAGGTCGCAGAAATCACGCCGGCTTGTACGATGACGTAGGCGGAGGCAGAGCGCAACAGCGACCCCTTGGCGACAAGCGCGATCTCCGCGGAGAGCACGTCTACTCGCCGAGGGAGAGCACGTCTACTCGCCGAGGGAGAGCACGTCTACTCGCCGAGGGAGAGCACGTCTACTCGCCGAGGGAGAGCACGTCTACTCGCCCAGGGAGAGCACGTCTACTCGCCGAGGGAGAGCACGTCTACTCGCCCAGGGAGAGCACGTCTACTCGCCGAGGGAGAGCACGTCTACTCGCCCAGGGAGAGCACGTCTACTCGCCCAGGGAGAGCACGTCTACTCGCCCAGGGAGAGCACGTCTACTCGCCCAGGGAGAGCACGTCTACTCGCCCAGGGAGAGCACGTCTACTCGCCGAGGGAGAGCACGTCTACTCGCCCAGGGAGAGCACGTCTACTCGCCCAGGGAGAGCACGTCTACTCGCCCAGGGAGAGCACGTCTACTCGCCCAGGGAGAGCACGTCTACTCGCCCAGGGAGAGCACGTCTACTCGCCCAGGGAGAGCACGTCTACCTCCCGCCTGAGGGAGAGCACGGGGGGGGGGGGGACAAAGACAGGCGGCAGCAGCTTCGGTGAACGTCACCCGGGAGGCGACCGGGGCTGTCCCGGGGCAGTCCCGGGAAGCCGGCGTCCGACACAGGGAACCGTCAGCTGCCGGACCGGGGCGAATCCCCGCGGCCACGGCAGGGGTGGGGGCTCGAAGACAGCCGGCAGCCGCTTCGGTGAACGTCACCCGGGAGGAGACTGGGGCCCTCCCGGGACCGTCCCGGGAAGACGACGTTCGGCACGAGATCCCGGCCGCGGCTGGACCGGCTCGAAGCCTCGCGGTCCCGGCAGCAGCCGGAGCCGCTCGCCGCCTCGGGCTCCCGGCCCCCTACAGATCCGGCGACTCGTTCGCGGGCGGCGGGGGGAGGCAGTGGAGGGGGTGCGGGGAGAAGCGGCAGCGGAGGCGGAGGGGGGGGGGGCTCGAAGACAGCCGGCAGCCGCTTCGGTGAACGTCACCCAGGAGGCGATCGGGGCCGTCCCGGGGCCGTCCCGGGATGCCGGCTTCCGGCACGGGGTCCCGGCCGCGGCCGGACCGGCTCGTATCCCCGCGGCTCCGGCAGGGGGGGGGGGGCTCGAAGACAGCCGGCAGCCGCTTCGGAGAACGTCACCCGGCCGGCGACCGCGGCCGTTCCGGGGCCGTCCCGGGAAGCCTGCGACAGGCACGGGGGTCCCGGCCTCGGCCGGACCCGCACTGGGTGCCGCCGCCTCGGGCTCTCGGGACGGTATGGATCCGCCGACTCGTTCGCCGGCGGCGGGGGGAGGCAGTGGAGGGGGTGCGGGGAGAAGCGGCAGCGGAGGCGGAGGGGGGGGGGGGCTCGAAGACAGCCGGCAGCCGCTTCGGTGAACGTCACCCGGCCGGCGACCGGGGCCGTCCCGGGGCTGTCCGGGGATGCCGGCTTCCGGCACGGGGTCCCGGCCGCGGCCGGACCGGCTCGAATCCCCGCGGTCCCGACAGCAGCCGGAGCCGCTCGCCGTTCGGGCTCCCGGCACCCTACAGATCCGGCGACTCGTTCGCGGGCGGCGGGGGGAGGCAGTGGAGGGGGTGCGGGCAGAAGCGGGCCGCAGAGGCGGAGGGGGGGGGGGGGGCTCGAAGACAGCCGGCAGCCGCTTCGGTGAACGTCACCCAGGAGGCGATCGGGGCCGTCCCGGGGCCGTCCCGGGATGCCGGCTTCCGGCACGGGGTCCCGGCCGCGGCCGGACCGGCTCGTATCCCCGCGGCTCCGGCAGGGGGGGGGGGGGGCTCGAAGACAGCCGGCAGCCGCTTCGGAGAACGTCACCCGGCCGGCGACCGCGGCCGTTCCGGGGCCGTCCCGGGAAGCCTGCGACAGGCACGGGGTCCCGGCCTCGGCCGGACCCGCACTGGGTGCCGCCGCCTCGGGCTCTCGGGACGGTATGGATCCGCCGACTCGTTCGCCGGCGGCGGGGGGAGGCAGTGGAGGGGGTGCGGGGAGAAGCGGCAGCGGAGGCGGAGGGGGGGGGGGGGCTCGAAGACAGCCGGCAGCCGCTTCGGTGAACGTCACCCGGGAGGAGACTGGGGCCCTCCCGGGACCGTCCCGGGAAGACGACGTTCGGCACGAGATCCCGGCCGCGGCCGGACCGGCTCGAAGCCTCGCGGTCCCGGCAGCAGCCGGAGCCGCTCGCCGCCTCGGGCTCCCGGCCCCCTACAGATCCGGCGACTCGTTCGCGGGCGGCGGGGGGAGGCAGTGGAGGGGGTGCGGGGAGAAGCGGCAGCGGAGGCGGAGGGGGGGGGGGCTCGAAGACAGCCGGCAGCCGCTTCGGTGAACGTCACCCAGGAGGCGATCGGGGCCGTCCCGGGGCCGTCCCGGGATGCCGGCTTCCGGCACGGGGGTCCCGGCCGCGGCCGGACCGGCTCGTATCCCCGCGGCTCCGGCGGGGGGGGGGGGGGCTCGAAGACAGCCGGCAGCCGCTTCGGAGAACGTCACCCGGCCGGCGACCGCGGCCGTTCCGGGGCCGTCCCGGGAAGCCTGCGACAGGCACGGGGTCCCGGCCTCGGCCGGACCCGCACTGGGTGCCGCCGCCTCGGGCTCTCGGGACGGTATGGATCCGCCGACTCGTTCGCCGGCGGCGGGGGGAGGCAGTGGAGGGGGTGCGGGGAGAAGCGGCAGCGGAGGCGGAGGGGGGGGGGGGCTCGAAGACAGCCGGCAGCCGCTTCGGTGAACGTCACCCGGCCGGCGACCGGGGCCGTCCCGGGGCTGTCCGGGGATGCCGGCTTCCGGCACGGGGTCCCGGCCGCGGCCGGACCGGCTCGAATCCCCGCGGTCCCGACAGCAGCCGGAGCCGCTCGCCGTTCGGGCTCCCGGCACCCTACAGATCCGGCGACTCGTTCGCGGGCGGCGGGGGGGAGGCAGTGGAGGGGGGTGCGGGCAGAAGCGGCCGCGGAGGCGGAGGGGGGGGGGGGGGCTCGAAGACAGCCGTCAGCCGCTTCGGTGAACGTCACCCGGGAGGCGACCGGGACCGGCCCGGGAAGCCATCGTCCGGCCCCGGATCCCGGCCGCGGCCGGACCGGCTCGAATCCCCGCGGCCCCGGCACGGGGGAGGCCCAAAGACTGGCGGCAGCCGCTCCGCTGAACGTCACCCGGCCGGCGACCGGGGCCGTCCCGGGGCCGTCCCGGGATGCCGGCTTCCGGCACGGGGTCCCGGCCGCGGCCGGACCGGCTCGAATCCCCGCGGTCCCGGCAGCAGCCGGAGCCGCTCGCCGTTCGGGGCTCCCGGCACCCTACGGATCCGCCGACTCGTTCGCCGGCGGCGGGGGGAGGCAGTGGAGGGGGTGCGGGCAGAAGCGGCAGCGGAGGCGGAGGGGGGGGGGGGCTCGAAGACAGCCGGCAGCCGCTTCGGTGAACGTCACCCGGCCGGCGACCGGGGCCGTCCCGGGGCTGTCCGGGGATGCCGGCTTCCGGCACGGGGGTCCCGGCCGCGGCCGGAGCGGCTCGAATCCCCGCGGTCCCGGCAGCAGCCGGAGCCGCTCGCCGTTCGGGCTCCCGGCACCCTACAGATCCGGCGACTCGTTCGCCGGCGGCGGGGGGGAGGCAGTGGAGGGGGTGCGGGGAGAAGCGGCAGCGGAGGCGGAGGGGGGGGGGGGGCTCGAAGACAGCCGGCAGCCGCTTCGGTGAACGTCACCCGGGAGGCGACCGGGACCGGCCCGGGAAGCCATCGTCCGGCCCGGGATCCCGGCCGCGGCCGGACCGGCTCGAATCCCCGCGGCCCCGGCACGGGGGAGGCCCAAAGACTGGCGGCAGCCGCTTCGCTGAACGTCACCCGGCCGGCGACCGGGGCCGTCCCGGGGCCGTCCCGGGATGCCGGCTTCCGGCACGGGGTCCCGGCCGCGGCCGGACCGGCTCGAATCCCCGCGGTCCCGGCAGCAGCCGGAGCCGCTCGCCGTTCGGGCTCCCGGCACCCTACGGATCCGCCGACTCGTTCGCCGGCGGCGGGGGGAGGCAGTGGAGGGGGTGCGGGCAGAAGCGGCAGCGGAGGCGGAGGGGGGGGGGGGCTCGAAGACAGCCGGCAGCCGCTTCGGTGAACGTCACCCGGCCGGCGACCGGGGCCGTCCCGGGGCCGTCCGGGGATGCCGGCTTCCGGCACGGGGGTCCCGGCCGCGGCCGGAGCGGCTCGAATCCCCGCGGTCCCGGCAGCAGCCGGAGCCGCTCGCCGTTCGGGCTCCCGGCACCCTACAGATCCGGCGACTCGTTCGCCGGCGGCGGGGGGGAGGCAGTGGAGGGGGTGCGGGGAGAAGCGGCAGCGGAGGCGGAGGGGGGGGGGGGGCTCGAAGACAGCCGGCAGCCGCTTCGGTGAACGTCACCCGGGAGGCGACCGGGACCGGCCCGGGAAGCCATCGTCCGGCCCGGGATCCCGGCCGCGGCCGGACCGGCTCGAAGCCCCGCGGCCCCGGCACGGGGGAGGCCCAAAGACTGGCGGCAGCCACTTCGCTGAACGTCACCCGGCCGGCGACCGGGGCCGTCCCGGGACCGTCCCGGGATGCCGGCTTCCGGCACGGGGGTCCCGGCCGCGGCCGGACCGGCTCGAATCCCCGCGGTCCCGGCAGCAGCCGGAGCCGCTCGCCGTTCGGGCTCCCGGCACCCTACGGATCCGGCGACTCGTTCGCGGGCGGCGGGGGGAGGCAGTGGAGGGGGTGCGGGCAGAAGCGGCCGCGGAGGCGGAGGGGGGGGGGGGGCTCGAAGACAGCCGTCAGCCGCTTCGGTGAACGTCACCCGGGAGGCGACCGGGACCGGCCCGGGAAGCCATCGTCCGGCCCCGGATCCCGGCCGCGGCCGGACCGGCTCGAAGCCCCGCGGCCCCGGCACGGGGGAGGCCCAAAGACTGGCGGCAGCCGCTTCGCTGAACGTCACCCGGCCGGCGACCGGGGCCGTCCCGGGGCCGTCCCGGGATGCCGGCTTCCGGCACGGGGTCCCGGCCGCGGCCGGACCGGCTCGAATCCCCGCGGTCCCGGCAGCAGCCGGAGCCGCTCGCCGTTCGGGCTCCCGGCACCCTACGGATCCGGCGACTCGTTCGCCGGCGGCGGGGGGAGGCAGTGGAGGCGGTGCGGGGAGAAGCGGCAGCGGAGGCGGAGGGGGGGGCGGGGGGGACGATAGTGGCGGGGGGCGGGGGGTGCTCGAAGGCAGCCGGCAGCCGGTTCGGTGAACATTCGCCGGGGCGGGGGGGGCGACCTGTCCGTGCCCGGGGCAGCCCCGGGAAGCCGGCAGCCAGCACGGGGTCCCGGCAGCACCTGTTCCCTGCCCTGGGACTTGCCGTGCCCGGCGGCCGGTTGCCGGGTGGGGGGAGCGATGAGAGGCGGGGCGCAGCGGCCGGGGCAGCGCCGGGCCGCAGCGGGGGGCTGGGCGGGTGGGGTAGGCGTCGAGCGGCAAGCCCTCGGCTGCAGCGAATGTTCGGCGGTGCGGGGCGGGGGGGGACGGGACGACACGTTGGGGGCGCCGAGTCCGAGCCACCCCCGGCCCCAGGGGCGGCCGGAGGGGGAGGCCGGTGCCTGGCCCTGGGAGCTGCTGGGCGCCGGATGGCCGAGGGTGCGTCAGAAGCCGCCCGAGCGGTCGAGCAGGTCCTCCAGAAAGGCCTAGGGTGGCTTCGAGGGCCCCGGGAGCAGTCGAGGGAGGCCTCCAGGCAGGTCTGGAGTGGATGGGAGGCCTTCCAAAGCAGACAAGGGAGGCTGCCAGCGGGGCCTAGGCTGGCACTGCAGCCTGTAAATGGTTGGGGGGGGGGCCTCTGGTGCGGCCTGGAGTCTCTGGGTGGCGTCCAGAGAGGTGCAAAAGATCCTCTGGTGCGGCCTGTGGTGGCGGAGAAGCCTGCAGAGCGTGCGGGGGAGGCTTCTGGTGCGGCCTGGGGTGGGTCGGAAGCCTGCAGAGCGTGCGGGGGAGGCTTCTGTTGGGGCCTGGGGTGGGTCAGAAGCCTACAGAGCGTGCGGGGGAGGCTTCTGGTGCGGCCTGGGGTGGGTCGGAAGCCTGCAGAGCGTGCGGGAGAGGCTTCTGTTGGGGCCTGGGGTGGCTGAGAAGCCTGCAGAGCGTGCGGGAGAGGCTTCTGCTGCGGCCTGGGGTGGCTGAGAAGCCTGCAGAGCGTGCGGGAGAGGCTTCTGCTGCGGCCTGGGGTGGCTGAGAAGCCTGCAGAGCGTGCGGGAGAGGCTTCTGGTGCGGCCTGGGGTGGCTGAGAAGCCTGCAGAGCGTGCGGGAGAGGCTTCTGCTGCGGCCTGGGGTGGCTGAGAAGCCTGCAGAGCGTGCGGGAGAGGCTTCTGCTGCGGCCTGGGGTGGCTGAGAAGCCTGCAGAGCGTGCGGGAGAGGCTTCTGCTGCGGCCTGGGGTGGCTGAGAAGCCTGCAGGGCGTGCGGGAGAGGCTTCTGCTGCGGCCTGGGGTGGGTGGGAAGCCTGCAGAGCGTGCGGGGGAGGCTTCTGGTGCGGCCTGGGGTGGCTGAGAAGCCTGCAGAGCGTGCGGGGGAGGCTTCTGGTGCGGCCTGGGGTGGCTGAGAAGCCTGCAGAGCGTGCGGGAGAGGCTTCTGGTGCGGCCTGGGGTGGCTGAGAAGCCTGCAGAGCGTGCGGGGGAGGCTTCTGGTGCGGCCTGGGGTGGCTGAGAAGCCTGCAGAGCGTGCGGGAGAGGCTTCTGCTGCGGCCTGGGGTGGCTGAGAAGCCTGCAGAGCGTGCGGGGGAGGCTTCTGGTGCGGCCTGGGGTGGCTGAGAAGCCTGCAGAGCGTGCGGGAGAGGCTTCTGGTGCGGCCTGGGGTGGCTGAGAAGCCTGCAGAGCGTGCGGGAGAGGCTTCTGCTGCGGCCTGGGGTGGCTGAGAAGCCTGCAGAGCGTGCGGGGGAGGCTTCTGGTGCGGCCTGGGGTGGGTCGGAAGCCTGCAGAGCATGCGGGGGAGGCTTCTGCTGCGGCCTGGGGTGGCTGAGAAGCCTGCAGAGCGTGCGGGGGAGGCTTCTGGTGCGGCCTGGGGTGGCTGAGAAGCCTGCAGAGCGTGCGGGAGAGGCTTCTGGTGCGGCCTGGGGTGGCTGAGAAGCCTGCAGTGCGTGCGGGGGAGGCTTCTGCTGCGGCCTGGGGTGGCTGAGAAGCCTGCAGAGCGTGCGGGAGAGGCTTCTGCTGCGGCCTGGGGTGGGTCGGAAGCCTGCAGAGCGTGCGGGAGAGGCTTCTGCTGCGGCCAGGGGTGGGTCGGAAGCCTGCAGAGCTTGCGGGGGAGGCTTCTGGTGCGGCCTGGGGTGGGTCGGAAGCCTGCAGAGCATGCGGGGGAGGCTTCTGCTGCGGCCTGGGGTCTCTGGGTGGCCTCTAGAGAGGTGCAAAAGACCCTCTGGGTTGGGCTGGGGTGGCTCTTGGACCCCTGCCACACAGTGGAGAGAGGCCTCCGGCCCGCCACCTGTGTCCCTGTGTGCCTGAGTGCCTGTGTCCCTGTGTCCCTGTGTCCCTGTGTCCCTGAGTGCCTGAGTGCCTGTGTCCCTGTGTCCCTGTGTCCCTGTGTCCCTGAGTGCCTGAGTGCCTGTGTCCCTGTGTCCCTGTGTCCCTGAGTGCCTGAGTGCCTGAGTGCCTGTGTCCCTGTGTCCTTGTGTCCCTGTGTCCCTGTGTGCCTGAGTGCCTGTGTCCCTGTGTCCCTGTCTGTGTACCTGTGTGCGAGTGTCCGGCACGCCACCCAGCGGCGGCGGGCAAGCAGGTAGGCGGGTGGGCGGGCCGGCGAGGGCCAGTGTGAGTTTGGGGGGTGGGAGGGGAGGCGGCAGCTGGAAGCGTCAGAGGAGGGGGCGTGGCTCCGGCTGGCCCCGGGAGCAGGTTCCCGGGACCGGGACCGGCTGGACCCGGCGGGTGGTTGATCCCGGGGCGGGGGGCAGAGGCGGCGGGAAGCGGCAGCTGCGTGTGCGGCGGGGGGGTGGAGGGCGAACCGCGGCGGGAAGCGGATGCTTCAGAGCAGGTTACGGGGGCGGGGACGGACGACACCACCTGTCCCCGCCCCGGGACGGGCTGGACCCGGCGCCCTGGACCCGGCGCCGTGTACCCGCCGCCGCCCCCGCCGCCGCCCCCCTCCGC